>NW_024396764.1:0-47409 GCF_004115215.2 Ornithorhynchus anatinus | reverse complement strand
GAAGGGACCAGTTTGGACCTAGCGTGGCAGCTTCTGGGAGTGTTGTTTCAGGAGCAGGACAGGGTGGCATCTGTGTGTCCACCCCATTCCTCTCTGAGAAGCAGAGTTGTGCTGACTCCCGTCGAAGACCATTTCAACAGGGGTGTGGTGGGGAGGAGCAGCACTGGCGTGACTTGTAATAGACATTAAGTGGGTGTTCTGAACCTCCAGTCCCTGGAGAATGAGCCTTTACTGGGGTTTTGAGAAAGGGGCAGGTATTGATAGAGCAGAGGGCTGCAGTCAGCTTAGCTGTGGTGGTCAGTGTTTTGGGGCAGGGAGAGGGAAAAGAGTGGTCAAAAGGGGGGAAAAAAACCCAACCTAGACTATCATCTCTTACCACTCATTCATTCAGTCTTTTTAATTGAGCATTTACTGTGTGCAGAGCACTGTACTAAGCAGTTGGGAAAGTACAATACAGCAATAAAGAGACAATCCCTGCTCACTAGGAGCTCACAGTCTAGAGCGGGAAGGCAGACATCCATACAAACAGACATCAATATAAAGAAATAAATTTGCAGATAGATACATAAGTGCTGAGGGGAAGGAGGAAGAGCAGAGGGAGCCAGTCAGGGAGATGCAGAAGGGAGTGGGAGATGAGGAAAAGTGGGGCTGGGAAGGCCTCCTGAAGGAGATGTTCCTTCAGTAAGGGTTTGAAGGGTGGGGGGGAGTATCGTCCTGGCAGATTTGAGGAGGGAGGGCGGTTCCAGGCCAGTGGTCAGCAGCAAGACAGGAGAGGTGGAGGGCCCAGTGAGAAGGTTAGCACCAGAAGAGTGAAGTTTCGGTCTGGGTTGGAGAAAGAGAAATGTGATGTGAGGCAGGAGGGGACGTGGTGATGGAGAGCTTTGAAGGCAGTGGTGACGAGTTTTGTTTGATATGGAGGTGGATAGGCAATCCCTGGAGATTGTTGAGGGGGCGGTGGGGGGGGTGGTCGGGGGGGAGGCTGACATGTCCTGTAGGTTTCTGTAGAAAGATGATCTGGGGAGTGGAGTTAGGTATGGCTTGGAGTGGGGAGAGGCAGGAGGTTGGGAGGTCGGAAAGGAGGCTGATGCACTGACCTAAGGTGGGGCTAGGATGAGGTGACTGCATTAATTTGGAGCAGTTAGGTGGAGAGAAAAGGGCAGACTTTAGTGATGCTGTGAAGGGGAGAAGTGATGCTCCTGGAGACTGAAGTGTTGGGCACAGCGCTACAGAACGTCAGAGGGGCAGGATGGGGCAACCCTGGCCGCTCAGGCTCACGAACCAATGTGGTGTTTTCCGAGTTCAGTTTCCCCTCAAAAAAGAAAACCCCCCCAAAAAAAAAAAAATTGCGGGTTCAACCCCAAGACTGGTGGGGAATCGTCCCGTCGCACAATTCAAATTCATGTGCCATGCGATGCTCCAGGCTTTCTCCACCAAGGCACACCGCAGGAGGTTTGGGTGGTGAGCCCAATTTTTGCCCACACCGTTACTAGCTCCATGCCTTCTCAAATCAGAGACAGAAAGAAGCCCCAGAGAGCTCAGCTCGGGATAGGATGTCCAAGGGCATAATCTGACCTGCTATTTCTCTCCAAATAGATGGAGAAGCAGCATGGTATGGTGGAGAAGGCACGGGCCTGGGAGTCAGAAGGTCATGAGTTCTAATCCGGACTGCGCTGCTTGTCTGCTGTGGGTGGCTTTTGGCAAGTCACTTCACTTCTCTGTGCCTCGGTTTCCTCATAGGTAAAACGGGGACTAAGACTGTGAGCCCCTCATGGGACAGGGACTGCGTCCAACATGATTTGTGTGTACCCACCCCAGCGCTTAGTACAGTGCCTGGCACCCAGAAAGCACTTCACAGATACCAGATGAAATAGTTACCATTCAATTCATGGCCCTGGCTTTGAAGACCATCCCCTTGCAGTGTGGGCACACTCTAGTCAATCCCCAGACTTGTCACACCAGTGAGAGATTAAACTGTGGACTATGTTGCCACCACGAAAGGAAGGATTTAGGGGGGAGCGGTGGGGGTGGGTGGGTCGTGTCCAGAGTGCCTGTGTGTGTACCCACTTCCTTCTTTTCTGGTCCGGTATGGGCAGGGATTGTCTCTCTTTGTTGCTGAATTGTACTTGCCAAGCGCTCAGTACGGGCCTCTGCACAGTCAGTGCTCAATAAATCTGAATGAAAGAATGAATGGTGTTCTTTAGCCTCCACCCTGAGTTTTTGTAGGGAGCATAGAAAGATTTGGTTCTGGGTACTGCAGGTGGTATCACTCTCCTGTTCAGTCTGCCAATGTACTAGAACCTTCTTGCTCTTGAAGTCCAGGCCCCTCCCAAGTTGGGACTGAGGAAATCCAAAGGCATGGGTAGGGAACAGTGGAGAAGCTTGGGCATATGTGGTGGTTCTCTCAGACCTGTTGAGAAGTAACTTGATTGGGGGGGGAATGTCTTTGTTTTGGAGAAACTATATTGGTTTGCATCTCCTTCCGTTTCCTTCTCAACTTGAAGGAGCACTGTCAGACTACTCACTCTGCAGAGTGCTGCTGGAGGGAATGTATGTACTAGGACCAACTCAACGATCTCATAGCTGTTGAGAAGGAATTTAACTTTACCTGTCTTCCGCCTAGCTGCAACGATTCCCCTCCCTGAATGACTCCCATGCCTATCCCAGCTCTGCCACTTGTCAGCTGTGTGACTGTGGGCAAGTCACTTCACTTCTCTGTGCCTCAGTTACCTCATCTGTAAAATGGGGATTAAGACTGTGAGCCCCACGTGGGACAACCTGATTCCCTTATGTCTACCCCAGCGCTTAGAACAGTGCTCTGCACATAGTAAGCGCTTAACAAATACCAACAAATACCAACATTATTATTATTGCTTTCACCATCTATCCTAACTCCTGCCTTAAACCCCCAGTGCCCCAACTCCCTTCTTGTCACCAAGGCAACTGACAGTGCTTAACAAGCTCTTCATGTAGGAAGTATGAGTCGATACTATCACTACTAAAAAAGGGTCCTCATTTTCCGTCATGTCTTTCTTGTCCTCTCAGCTCCGGGTGACAATGTGGACCCCCCCCCCCCCCCCGTTCCCCTGTGAACTATATGTCCTCTCAATTTCCCCTTTACAGCCCCCTCCTGGTTTTCCTTCTTGGGCTTTTCTTTCTTCCTCTTCCTCTGACACTTCCTGTGGGTAACCCCCATAGTTGGATCCTCTTCTATTCTCATGCTCTCCCCACTTCCTTAGACATCAGATGGTTCCCTAGATACATACTACCTAGCCTCATTCTACTCTCCCTACGACTCAGCCCACGCAGTTTACTCTTGAGGTGAGCTCCTAATCGTGCCTCTCTCTCTCTCTCTCTCATTTCTCACTCTTCTCTCGCTTACTCTTCCTTTGACCCTCTAAGTCCTCCCCAACCTTCTAATGTGGCAGACCAGTGTCTTCTATCTTTAAGGATCTTCTGAGGTGACATCTTCTCCGGGAGGCAGTGTGTGATTCACTTTTCATCCTACCACCCGATTTTTCCCCCCAAACTGCCACTTCAGTGTTCTCAGCACTTCAAGATCTGGGCATTCACTAATCCTAATCCCCTATGGCACCTTGACACTCAGAGTGCCAGTAGGAAGAAGTCTTAGAATATGATGGGTACCTATTTGCCCTGCGAAAGGCAGGGACCATGTCTCCTTCTTATACTGTACCCTTCTAAGTACTTAGTAGTTAGCAAATTCTGTGTGTTGTGTACAGGATGGACTAAAAGATCTGTAAGCAATCCAAGTATCATTTGGGGCTAGGATCCACCATTCCCGATGTACAAGGGTCAGGGTCAGTAGAGAAACATCTGTCTCTCCCCTGGGGTGGACACTTCCCTATCCAAGTGGCCAGAGGAGACCCAGAGAGCAAAGGTGTCCTGAGGCCTATCTGGAAGAAAGAGGAAGCTCCCCCAAGAACTTGTCTTAACTTGGTTGGCTCAGAGTAGCCACGGTAGAGACCCCTTCCCTGTGCCCCCTAAAATCATGCCTGTCATTTGGGTGTTCCTTTTGGACCAACCATTGCTTGTGTTCACAGGGGAGCTGAGATGAGGAATGGCACCCAAAGAATGGACTAGGTCGTGACAGACCACTCGCCCGCCGTTCCACCGGTCACAGCCCGCTCGAGTTCTCCACGGCCACGAGGCTGTTGACTGTGCAGCGTGGACACCAACTAGTTGGCTCCCTGGGCTTCTCCAGAGACTGAGTTAAGACCAATCCCTCAACCCCAATCCAATAATGCCAATTCCTTGAGGCAAAATATTGTGTCGCCAGGGCCTTTCTGCTGCCTCCTCCAGAAAGCGATGGGTTTGTTGGAGATATGTGTTTGCATCGTGGGGTTAACTTTGAGGTGTGAGGGTGGTGTTGATTCATTGCAGCGTATTTATTGAGCACTTACTGTGTTCAGAGCACTATACGGAGGGCTTGGAAGAGTAGAGTATCCCAATAAACAGACTCATTTCATGCCCTCAGTGAGCTTACAGTCTAGTGGGGGAGACAGACATTGATATAAGTGGGAATCGGAGGGGGGACAAAGAAAGGGAGCAAGTCAGGGTGACAAGAAGGTGCTAGACCGGGGGGAGCTCCTCTTACGCAGCCTCAAGGCGGGTCCCGGATCTCGGCTCCTTATAGGGAATAGATTCCGCTGACTCGACCGTGGGCCCGAGGAGGCCCGGTGCTCTTAAATCTATAGATGGGTCAAAGCTACCTGAGTCCACAGTCCAGTCTTCAGCATCGGCCAGCACAGAACTCTGGTGCCCAGAAAAAGGAGCCCCTGGGTTTCGATGGTGGTGAAGGCCTGGGGAGAAAGAGGACCCAGCATCAAGAATGGGTCAATTTGCCATGTCAGGTTTTGCGTGTCTGTGCGTGGCCCATGACTTGTGGAGAAGAGCATTATAGGGAATCTAGGCTGAGACCAAAACAGTGTGGGGCTGCTGGAAGAGCAACAGTTGTTCTTGGAAACTGCACTGTGAGTGCAACTAGTTTCCTCACCTGAAAGCAATGGAGTGATTGTTTGAGGCTCATGTGGAGTACAGGGTCCTTTTGATGTCAAGAAGAGGTAAAATGAGAACTGCAATGAGCTTCTAAACCCTCCACTTGACCCAAGGAGGCAGAAAAGTTTGCTCCAAAGCCCTGGTTTCAGGATTTTGTGAAACTCATAATGATGATAATAATGGCGTTTGTTAAGCACTTACTATGTGCCAGGCACTATACTAA
The DNA here is from genome assembly GCF_004115215.2 of Ornithorhynchus anatinus. Lineage (NCBI taxonomy): Eukaryota > Metazoa > Chordata > Mammalia > Monotremata > Ornithorhynchidae > Ornithorhynchus > Ornithorhynchus anatinus. Next base: position 42,173 of record NW_024396764.1, on the reverse strand, counting down.
GCATGAGGGTGGCTGCAAGCAAATGGAGTTGGACACAGTCCCTGTCCCACATGGGGCTCTCAGTCATAATCCCCATTTTACAGGTGAGGTAACAGGGGCACAGAGAAGTGAAGTGACTTGTCCAAGGTGAAACAGCCCATAAGTGGCAGGGCTGGGCTGGATACCCAGATCCTCTGACTCCCAGGCCTGTGCTCTCTCTAGTAGGCCATGCTGCTTCTTGACAGGTCATTAACATGCTCTTTCCCCTTCCTTTCCCCCCTCCCCTCAACCAGGTCTGTGACCCATCAGCTAGGATGAAAACAGGAGTCCGACAGCACCAACCCCCTGAAATACACAGCTCGGCGTAGGATGACTGGAGGGAGAATCTGACTGGCTATTACTCGACAAGTAGAGGCTACTCAACAGCTCGCCCTGGCCTTGAGAACCATTCCCTTGCAGGGTGGGTCCAGTTAAATCAATTCTTAGATTTCCCCCACCCTGGAAAGATGGGGCAATAGGCTCTGCTGCCACCACAAAGGGAAGGTTTGGCTTGTGTGTGTGTGTGTGTGTGTGTGAGAGAGAGAGAGAGAGAGAGATATGGGCTTAGTTTGGGGGCTAGAATAATGAGACAGGGGCTGCCAATCTTGGTACAGAGCCTGGCTCCAGAAGCTGAGGCTCTGGGCAGGAAACCCCACTTCCCCTTCCAGTTATCGCCTTAACTCTCTACTACACTTCCTTTCCAAGATCCTAGAACGAGTTGTCTACACTCGCTGCTTAGAATTCCTAAACTTCCATTCTGTCCTGGACCCCCTCCAATCTGGCTTCCGTCCCCTTCACTCTACCAAGACTGCTCTCTCTAAGGTCACCCATGACCTCCTCCTTGCCAAATCCAATGGCTCCTACTCCATTCTAATCCTCCTTGACCTCTCAGCTGCCTTTGACACTGTCGACCATCCCCTTCTCCTCCATACCTTATCTCACTTTGGCTTCACGGACTCCGTCCTCTCCTGGTTCTCCTCTTATCTCTCTGGCCGGTCATTCTCGGTCTCCCTCGCAGGCTCCTCCTCTCCCTCCCATCCTCTAACTGTTGGAGTTCCTCAAGGGTCAGTTCTTGGCCCTCTTCTGTTCTCCATTTACACTCACTCCCTTGGTGAACTCATTGGCTCTCACGGCTTTGACTACTATCTCTACATCTCTGCCCCTGTCCTTTCCCCCTCCTTTCAGGCTCGCATCTCCTCCTGCCTCCAGGACGTCTCCACCTGGATGTCTGCCCGCCACCTAAAACTCAACATGACCAAATCTGAGCTCCTCATCTTCCCTCCCAAGCCCGGTCCTCTCCCAGACTTCCCTATCACCAGGGATGGTATGACCATCCTTCCCGTCTCTCAAGCCCGCAAGCTCGGTGTCATCTTTGACTCGGCTCTGTTGTTCACCCCACACATCCAATCCGTTACCAAGACCTGCCTGTCTCACCTTTATAATATCACCAAGATCCACCCTTTCCTCTCCCCACAAACGGCTACCTTACTGCTACAGGCTCTCGTAATATCCCGACTAGACTTGTCAACCTTCTCTCTGATCTCCCTTCCTCCTCTCTCTCCCCGCTCCAGTCTATTTTTCATTCCGCTGCCCGGCTCATCTTCCTGCAGAAACGCTCTGGGCATGTCACTCCCCTTCTTAAAAACCTTCAGTGGTTGCCTATCAACCTCTGCACAAAACAAAAACTTCTCACTCTAGGCCTCAAGGCTCTCCATCACCTTGCCCCTTCCTACCTCTCCTCCCTTCTCTCTTTCTACTGCCCACCCTGCACGCTCCGCTCCTCTGCCACCCACCTCCTCACCGTCCCTCGGTCTCGCCTGGCCCACCGTCGACCCCTGGGCCATGCTCTCCCGCGGTCCTGGAACGCTCTCCCTCCTCACCTCCGCCAAACAAATTCTCTTCCCCTCTTCAAATCCCTACTTAAAGCTCACCTCCTCCAAGAAGCCTTCCCAGACTGAGCTCCCTTTTTCCCTCTGCTCCCTCTACCCCCTGCTTCATCTCTCCGCAGCTAAACCCACTTCTCCCCCCTTTCCCTCTGCTTCTCCCCCTCTCCTGTCCCATCCCCTCAGCACTGTATTTGTCCGCTCAACTGTATATATCTTCATCACCCTATTTATTTTGTTTGAGATGTGCATCACCCTGATTCTATTTATTTGTTATTGTTTTAATGAGATGTTCTTCCCCTCGACTCTATTTATTGCCATTGTTCTTGTCTGTCTGTCTCCCCCCATTAGATTGTAAGCCCATCAAAGGGCAGGGACTGTCTCTATCTGTTGCTGATTTGTACATTCCGAGCACTTAGTTCAGTGCTCTGCACATAGTAAGCACTCAGTAAATGCTACTGAATGAAACCGGTTCTGTTGGACATGACCGTGGGGCCGAGAAGACCGGGGGCCTTACTTCTACAGGTGGGTCAAATCTCTTTGTGCCCATATTCCTGAATGTGGGTCACCCTGCACATCCTCAGACCATGGAGAAGGGAAGAAGAAGAACAGAGACTGAGGTTCTGCACAAGGATTTGATCTTGTTTGAGTTGATTATGGGATTGAGAAAACCCAGGGCCCTTAATTCTAGAGATGGGTCAAACCCTGTTTGCCCACAGTCCCGTCTGCAGGGTGAACCGATACAAGATGGGCTCCCGGAGAAGCTACTTGTCTGCGCCTGCCCATGGTGGCTTCTGGGAGTGAAGGGTCAGGGCCTGGACAGATGACATCCATGTCTCCACTCCATTTCTCTTTCAAAAGTAGAGGCATGCGGACTCCCATCTGGGACCACGTCAACAGCGGTGAGGTATGGTGGAGGGAAGCGGGCAGGCTTCACACTAAAAATGGACATGTATAGTTGTTCTGGACCTCCAGGTCCTGAAGAATGAGGCCTTGCTGGGATTCTGGGGAGGGAGCAGCTAATGATTAATAGGGCAGAGTATTATAGTCAGCTTAACTGTGGTGGTCAGTGTTTTGCGGGGGGAAAAGAGAGAGGGAGAGAGAATATAGGAATAATGGGACTAGCTTTGGGGGAAGGATAATGAGGAGAAGGCTACCTCTCTCGGGATGGAGGCTGGTTATGGAACTAGGCCTGGGCCTCTTTGCAGGGAAGTAGTTTGTCCGACTTGCCTGTGGGACAGAGAAGATCTTGGGCCCTTAATTCTATAGTTGGGTCGAATTTCTCTGCACCCACTGTCCTGTCTTCAGGGTCAACCTGCACACCCCGAGGCCTTGGAGATGGCACCCGTCTAGGCTGTCGAGAAGTGCGGGGAAGACTATCAGTGTATTTACCCCATTCTTCTCTGAAAAGCAGAGTTAGGAGACTGAGTCGTCACAGGTGCAGAGAGGGTACATGGAGTGCCGGCATGGTACTCAAAACTGAATTTTATCCAGTTTGGGTTGGACCTGAAGTCCCTGGAGTACAAACTCCTCCTGGACTAACAGGTGAGTATTAGTAGGTTGGAGTTTTTCATTCGGCCTAGATGTGATGATTGTGTCTGTAGATCTCACCTTTTCTGGTGTAGGGGTCACTGGGAGGAGGGAGAGTGGAATATCTGCCCACAGAACCAGCTGTCTGATATTCCTACCCTTCTCTTTCCAGCTTTGAGACTGTTGATTCTCCAAGAGAAGTGAGCGTGCGGCGATGTAGCTGTGGTTCTCAGCTCTGGATGGAGGGCAAGGTCAGAAAAACAAAACTTCAACATCACTAGCGCGTCTGTCCTCCGCCAAGGTAACGTAACAATGTCAGCCGGGCCCGGTGGACGAGCTGCATTGATAACTCAGTTCCCTCCGGGTCAAGTACTGTTTTGCCCGATGTGACCTCGGCAGGGAGTCCCCCCAAGTTGCGTGTCCAGGTGGTTCTGGAACCCGGCAGGACGTCCCACAGCCTCAAGGCCTGGCAGTGCACAGGTTGGGGTGGGAAAACTTGGACTAGCTATTACATTCTCTCTAGAGGCTGCCAGTGCATTTCCCCAGGCTTGAGGACCATTCCTCCAAAATTTGGACTGTCAGGTGTATTCTTAGCCTTGCCCTGCAATTGAGATGAAGCCACGGGCTGTACCGCTACCACATAGGGAAGTTATTGGCTGTGTGCATGCATGAATGACGGTGGAGAGGGTTAGCCGGGTGGGGAATAGAAGAGTGAAGAAGCGGATGCCATTGTGGAAACGGAAGCTGGTTCCGGAAATGGGGTGTGGGGCTCCATGTGGGGCACTGGTTCCGTCAGATTTGGTTGTAGGACTGAGGATCTGGGGCCTTGAACTCTATAGAGGGATCCAAGTCCCACTTTCAGAGTCACCCTACACCTACTCAGACCTCAAAGAAGGGAATCCTCTGCTACCTGTTGAACACTAGGCTGATTTGAGCAGGTGGGGAGAGAAGGAATGTCTGTTTTGGAGAAACTACACTGATTGAATCTCCTCCCATTTCCTTCTCAACTCGCAGGAGCACTCTCAAACCCCTCATGCCACAGAGTGCTGCTGTGAAGAATCCAGGCACTCGGACCCCCTCAACCATCTTTTAGCCAGTGAGAATGCATTTAAATTGGCTCTCTTGCTCAGCAACAACGCCTCCCCTCCCTCACTGATTCCCATGCCTAATGCCCCCACTCCTCATCCTCCTGAGCTACCTCACATCTGCCCAATTTCAAAATCAGTCCCTTCAAATTTTGCCTTTAATTTCTCATCCTTTGCACTGTCTGAACACTCTCATCCACTTTTTTTCCCTTTCTGATGACTATCTCCAACCAGACCTTCTGTGCCAAATTCCTTATCCAGTGTTTTTAAACATGCCCACTCTTTCCCTAGTTTTAGAGAAAAAAAAACACAACTGTCCTCGTCCTCACGGTCGCTCACCCCCCGCCCCTCTGCCACTGTTCACAGGATAGATGAGAGCGGCATCCAAAGAATCCACTAGGTCATGACCGACCCACCGATCGATGGTTCGACCGGATGCAGACCAGTTGGGGGTCTCCACATGAGGAGGATCTTCACTGTGCAGCATGGATCCCGACTGGGTGGCTCCCTGGGCCACTCAGGAGACAGAGTTAAGAACCATCCCTTGCCCTCAACCCAACAGTGCCATTTTGGGGGGCTAAGCTCCCTGTGTTGAAATCTCCTTGTGTTGACATTCTTGTATGTTCACCCAGCATGTTCTCAGTGCCTAGAAGAAGGGACCTTCCTGTGTCTGAAAGAGATAGCTTCTGGGGGTCTATTATCCAGAACAGGACTGGGTGACATCATTGCGCCCCCTCTGTTCATCTCTGAGATGCAGAGCCTTGATGATGACTGAGTCCGATTTGGCAGGGGCAGGGAGGGGAAGAGCAGTGAGGCCTGGGACTAGAAGTTGACTTGTGCAGTCAACAGATTAGCTGGAGTGGTGACTGGTTTGGGGGGCTGAGGGAGGGGGGAACAATGTTTGCCCCGCCTCCACCCCCTCAAAAAAAAAAATAAACAAAAACCTAGGTTTTTTGCAGTCTCCTTCCCCTCCTCCTTTTGGTTCCAGTTAGGGCCCCGCAGCCTCTGCTTTGCAGGTTTGCCCCTACCCAGCCTTTGCTTTGCAGGTTTGGCACCGAGCCCGTTCGGTTCAACGTTGGGCCCCACAGCCTTTGCCTTGCAGGTTTGGCCCCGAACCCTTCTCGTTCCAGTTTGGGCCGGTCAGCTTTTGCCTTGCAGTTTGGGCCCCGAACTTTTTTGTTTCAGATTGGGCCCCGCAGCCTTTGTCGTGCAGGTTTGGCTAGCAACTCTTTTCGTCCCAGTTTGGGCCCTGCAGCCTTTGCCGTGCAGCTTCGATCCCAAACCTTTTTGGTTCTAGTTTGGGCCCCCTAGAGTTTGCCTTGTGGGTTTGGCCCGTAACCCCTTTCGTTCAAGTTTTGGCCGTGCAGTCTTTGAGTGCGGCTTTATCCCCGAATCCTTTTGATTTGAGTTTGGTCCCTGCAGTCTTTACCTTACAGGTTTGGTCCCCAATCCTCAAAGTTCCAGTTTAGAACTCTCAGAGTTTGCCTTGCAGGTTTCCCCTGAACCCTTTTTGTTCCTGTTTGAGCCGGGGAGCTTTTGCCTTGCAGTTTAGGCTCAGAACCTTTTTCATTCCAGGTTGGGTCCCGTAGCCTTTCCCTTGCAGGTTGGGCCCAGAATGCTTTCGGTAACAGTTTGGGTCCCACAGACTTTGCCTTGTAAGGTTGGCCCCGAACACTTTTGGTTCCAGTTTATGCCCCGTGGCCTTGGCCTTGCAGGTTTGCTCCTCCAATCTTTGCCTTGCAGCTTTGGCCCCGATCCCTTTTGGTTCCAGTTTGGGCCCCACAGCCTTTGCCTTGCCGGTTTGGCGCTGAACCCTTTTGGTTCTAGTTTGGGCCCCGTGGCCTTTGCCATGCAGGTTCCCCCCTCAATCTTTGCCTTGCAGGTTTGACCCCGAACCTTTATCATTCCAGTTTGGGTCCCCCATAAATGACCTTACAGACTGGGCCCCGAACCCTGTTCGTTCCTGTTTGGGCCCCCTAGAGTTTGCTTTGCAGGTTTGACCCTGAACCCTCTTCTTTCCAGTTGGGGACCCACAGTCTTTTCCTTGCAGTTTTTGTCCCGAACCCTTCTCGTTCCTGTTTGGGCCAGGCAGCCTTTTGCTTGGAGGTTTGTCCCTGAATCTTTTTCCTTCCAGTTTGGGCCCCACAGCCTTTGCCTTTCTGCTAAGACCCGGAACGCTTCTGGTTCCACTTTGGGCCCTGCAGCTTTTGGCTTGCAGGTTTGGCCCTGAACCTTTACGGTTACGGTTGGGCCCCATAAAGTTTTCCTTGCAGGTTTGGCCCGAACCCTTTTCTTTCATGTTTGAGCCCCACAGCTTTGTCTTGCATGTTTGACCCCCAACCCTTTCTATTCCAGTTTGGCCCCCTCAGAGTTTGTCTTACAGGTTTGGCCCCAAACCGTTTCACTTCAGATGGGGTCCCACAGCCTTTGCCTTACAGGTTTGGCCCTGAACCCTTTTGGTTCCAGTTTGGGCCTCCTCGAGTTTGCCTTCCAGGTTTGTCCCCGAACCCTTCTCATTCAGTTTTGGGCCCCACAGCCTTTGCCTTGCAGGTTTGGCCCCTAACCCTTTTTGTACCAGTTTGACCCCCTAGAGATTGTCTTGCAGGTTTGGCCCTGAACCCTTTGGGTACCAGTTTGGACACCCTAGAGTTTGCCTGGCAGGTTTGGCCCCGAACACTTGTCGTTCAGTTTTGGGCCCCACAGCCTTTGCCTTGCAGGTTTGGCCCCGAACCCTTTTGTTCCAGTTTGGGCCATGCAGCCTTTGCCTTACAGGGTTGCGCCCCCCCCCACCTCCACCCCCCCCAGCCTTTGCCTTGGAACTTTGGCCCCCAACACTTTTCAGGTTTGTGCCTTGCAGCCTTTGCCTTGCAGATTTGGCCCCGAACCCTTTTGGTTCCAGTTTGGGCCCCGCAATCCTCGCCTTGCAGGTTTGGTCCTGTAACCTTTTCGTTCCAGTTTGTCCCCTGCCAGAGTTTGCCTTGTAGGTTTGTCCTCGAGTGCTTTTCGTTCAGGTTGCGCCCAGCAGCCTTTGCCTTGCTGGTTTGGCTCCTAACCCTTTTAGTTCCAGTTAGTCCCCCCCAAGAGTTTGCTTTTCAGGTTTATCCCCGAACCCTTTTCATTTCAATTTGGGTCCCTCAGCCTTTGCCTTGCAAGTTTGGCCCTGAACTCTCGTGGTACCAGTTTGGCCACCCCAATTGGATAAATACAGTAGGATGAATGAATGAATGAATGCAGGAGCTCCCTCCCGCCCCACATCAGACAGACCACAGTGCTCCCTAAGGTCAGATTCCTCCTAAACTCCCGGCTCCTCCAGGGAGCCTTCCCAGATGAATTTTCCAGACCCCTGAGACAGGCCATGCCTTCAGCCTGCTCCAGCACTTAGGAACATATTAGCACCCTTCCAAACCCTAACAATTTATTGATTTTTGTCTACTCTAGTTGTAAAGAGTTTTTATATTTGTGTCTCCTGTTGGACTGCAAGCACTCTGCGAGCTGGGAATGTGTTGCTTGGTTATTTTGTCCTTCCCCATTGCTTAGTACGGTGCACCTCACCACACCCCCTCTAGACTGTAAGCTCCTCCTGCCCCAGACTGGAAGCTCCTTGTGGGCAGGGAATGTGTCTGTTACACTGTACTCTCCCAAATGCGTAGTGCAGTGCTCTGCACACAGTAAGTGCTCAATAAGTACGATTGATCGATGTGGGTGCTCAATAACCGCTACTGAATTAATTCACAAATGCAGAAGTGGACCCTAGAGGGCAGCAGGAGACTACATTGTAGCCGGTGGTTGTAAAGATGGCAGGAAGAGGGGACGAGGTGGTTGGAGAGGGGCAAGTGACTCACCCAAGGTCACACAGTGGGTAAGCTGCGGCGGCGGTGATGTTGGAGCCGGGATTAGACACCCCGTCAGGAGAGAGTTGCCTGTGTCGCAGCATTAACCGGGAGAGAACGGGTCTCGGCCATGGCAAGAAAGAGTGAGGGGAGCAGAAACGGGCCCCAAGTGACGGGGGGTGGCCCTTGGTGGAGTGAAATGCTACCAGTCAAGGCAGAACCTTCGATTGGGATGAAATGTCACCGTGGGATGGGGGACACTACTGCTAGAGGAGAACAGGGATGCAGAAGGGAAGATGAAATGTCAAGCCGTTGAGGGTGATGTCAAGGAGGTGTTGAGGGGGTACAACATGGGCCTGGGAGTCAGAGGATCTGGGTTCTAAACCTAATTCTTCCCCTTTTCTGCTATGTGGCCTTGGGCAAGTCACCTCATTTCTCTGCGCCTCACTTTGCTCATCATTAAAATGGGAAGTCAATACCTGTTCTCCCTCCTATGTAGACTGTAAGGCCTGAGCAGGTCCCGGTGATTTTGCATCTACCCCATAGGTTAGTTCAGTGCTTGTCACACAGTAACAAATATCGCAATTATTAGTAAGGTGTAATGTTCCCGATCGACCACGAGGAAATGCAGTTGTGGAGCTGCAGGCCTCCTGGTGGAGCGGGTTTGTGTTTGCTCAGCAGCCTCAGGACCACTGACAGCAGAGGCATTGATAAATGTGGTATTTATTGAGCAATTTCCACCATCAGAGCACAGTACTAAATTCTTGGACAGTACAGCAGAAGAAACAGCACAGCTTAATGAAAAGAGCACGGGCTTGGGAGTCAGAGGGCGTGGGTTCTAATCCCGGCTCTGCCGCTCGTCTGCTGTGTGAGCGTGGGCAAGCTACATCAATTCTCGGTGCCTCAGTTACCTCGTCTGGAAAATGGGGATTAAGACGGTGAGCTCCAAGTGAGACAACCTGATTATCTTTTATCCACCCCAATGCTTACAACCAGTGGTTGGCATATAGGAAGAGTTTAACAAATACCGTAACTATTATTACTGATTTATAGATAGGTTTGAGGGGGCAGGACATTTTATTCACGGCAAGAAGGGCTCGGGGCCCAGCCCCTGGGAGAGGGGTCCCTAACTGGCAACAGGGGCACTTGGAAAGAAAGCCTATATATTTTGGGGGGCAAGTCACCTCACTATATATTTTTTTCATGGTATTTGTTAAAGGCTTACTAAGTGCCAGACCTTAGCCCCCTCTAGACTGTAAGCTTGTTGTGGGCAGGGAATGTGGCTGTTTATTGTTGTATTGTACTTCCCTAAGCCCTTAGTCACCCCTCTCAGGGTGGCCACTGGAGAGTTTCCAGTACTCTACTAGTCTTGGCTATGGGAGGGAGAGTCAAGCAGTGGCCTGGCCATTCCATTCCTAGCTTGGCCAGTGGCTAGCGAGCAGAAGGCAATCTGCAACAAGTCAAAACTCTCCAGTGCTGGGCAGCAGCGACTCGGGAGAGAGTCGAGAGAGGAGATTCAAGTTTACTGCGCAGAAGGCGGCAGTGGTAAACCACTTGAGGATTTTTACCAAGAAAACTCCATGGATGCACTACCAGAACGATTGCAGGTGGAGAGTGGGGCATTCTGGGAGGGTTGTGTCGGCAATGTCGCTATGGTTTAGGAACGACTGGATAGTATAAAACAAGACAGACAGTACAGTGCGCTGAAAACATTAAGTGCTCAGTAAATACAATTGAATGAATGAATGAATAAATGGAGTGAAATGGGATGGAGTGGTCAGCACCAGAACATTCGACCTGTGGGAGGGCCGGGACTCTAAGCTCTTTGTGGACAGGTAATGGGTCTGTTTATTGTTGTATTGTACTCTCTGAGGTGCTTAGTACAGCACTTTGCACAAAGTAAGAGCTCATTAAATACAACTGAATGAATGGGTCAGGTGCCCTCAGAACTGTAATCAATCAATCATCCATAAACAAAATCCCTGCCCTCAAGAGATTTACAATCCAGCAGCAGAGGGTGGGGAGAGAGACCTTTAAATAAGGTACAGGTAGGGGAAGCCACTGAGTTTAAAGTTGTTTATGCATGTGGCTGCCCAGGGAGATTCATGAAGCGTGAAGGGAACTGGGACCAGCCCGGGACCTCCAGGATCCCAGGTGGTTCTGGATCTAACCCCCTATCCCAGGTTGCTTGGGTGCAGAGCACAGGCTGGGTTAGCGGGCATCACAGGCTGGGCTCAGTAGCCATCACAGGTTGGTGAGCATCGCATGCTATGGTTGGTGGGTATCTCAATGGGCAGAGCAGACTGGGGTTGGCAGACATCAAATGCTGCGGTCGGGGGGCATCACAGACTGGGGACGGTGGACATCACAGGCTGGTCATACACAACTTTTAACCCGACTAACTTTTGAGTTGCTTTAGGACAGGAAAGAAGAGCGACCCGCCATTGCCCTGGGCTTGACGTTAAATGGAATCCACGGGGGAAGCTCTCTCCTGTGGCCCACCATCATTCACTTTTCCTCTTCTCTGACTCCCACCACAGAAAGCCCACTCCCCTCCCCAGGATGAGGGGGCGTTCTTACCCTTGCCCCTGCCCAATGTTACCCACCCAGCCCTCCTGGTTGCCCGCCTCAGGCCTCAGTGCTCCTGGCTCGTGGTGTCACCCTGGTTTCTGACCCTGCTGAGCTCTCTCCCATTTGCTCTGTTTCAGGAGGTGGGGCATGTTCAACAGCTGGTTTGTGACTTCCCCTGGTCCCACATGGAGAAGCTGGCTTTCCTGGTGAGTTCTGGAAGTGAGGCCTGAGGGCCAGCGGCCCAGGCTACAACAGTAGCTGGGGGGCTCGCTGAGTCCATGGACCCTCTGAGCGTCCACTGGCCCACCTAGCCATCAGTCAGTGGTTTTTGTGGTGCCCTCACTCTGGGCAGAGCACTGTACCCCACCTATGGGAGAAGACAGGGGAGTAGTTAGATACAATCCCTACCCTTAACAATAATGATAATGGTATTTGTTAAGCACTTAAAATGTGCCAGGCACTCTACTAAACGCTGGGATGGGTACCAGAAAATTGAGTTGGACACAGTCCCTGTTTCATATGGGGCTTACGGTCTCAGTACCCATTTTAAAGATGAAGTAAGTGAGGCACAAAGAAGAGAAGCAACCTGCCCAAAGTCACACAGCAGACAAGTGGCAGAACCAAGATTAGAACTGCTGACCAATTCTGATTCCCAAATTTGTGCTCTATCCATTATGCCATATTTCTGTATACTAGGAGTCTACAGGCTAGTGGAAGAGTTGGACATTAATAATAATGATAGTATTTGTTAAGCACTTACTACGTGCCAAGCACTGTTCTAAGTGCCAGGGTATCTACAAGGTAATCAGGTTGTCCCACATGGGGCTCACAGTCTTAATCCCCATTTTCCAGATGAGGTAACTGAGGCACGGAGAAGTTAAGTGGCTTGCCCAAGTCACACAGCAGACAAATGGCGGAGCTGGGATTAGAACCCACGTCCTCTGACTCCCAAGCCCAAGCTCTTTCCACTAAGCCACACTGCTTCTCCTAAAAGTGAATGACTGTCGGGGTAAGCAAGAGAAACTAAAGGTACAGAGAGGAGTGTGGTGGGGATGGGGTGAGCCCCTGGACTCTCCCCAGGTGCTTAATACAGTGCTCTGCCTCGAGATGAAGTGCAGGGTCCCCACCCATCGGTGGATCCCAACCCCCAAAGTCGAAGGGATATGGTCACAGAGGGGTTCAGTAAGTTGCTGTTTTTGACTCTTCGAGGTGAGAAAAGGTGAGAAAAGGTCAGACCCAAACAAGCTTCCCTAAGCTCCCGAGCTACAGCAAGAGACATGCTCACACCCACACACACTCATGTGCACACATGAAGTCAGTTGATCGTATTTATTGAGCACCTACTGTCTGCCGAGCACTGTACTAAGAGCTTGAGAGAGCACACTACAACAATAAACAGAAACATTCCCTGCCCACAATGAGCTTATAGTCTACAGGGGCCTGTGCATGTTCATTTTGCATGTTCATTTAATCGTATTTATTGAGCTCTTACTGTGTGCAGAGCACTGTACTAAGCCTGTATGTACACCCTGTCTCTGTCTGTCTCTCTTCCCCCTCCTTCATTCCCAAAAGTGTCTACACAGCTTGTCCATGTAGACTGCGGGGAGATGAGACCGTGAGCCCCACGTGGAACAAGGAGAGTGTCCAATCCGATTTGCTTGTATCCACCCTGGTGCTTAGTACGGTGTCTGGCCCATAGTAAGCGCTTAACAAAATACCATGATTATGATGATGATGATGATGATGATGATGATGATGAGGTCCAGGGCTTGTCCTCATGGCCCCGCTGTTAAAAGTAAAGAACTCTACAAGCCGGTCTGGGGTCCCGTGTCTCCGCTGCCTTCCATGGCCTGGCCTGGGTCTTCCCTGCATCCAGAATTGGCGTCCCATAGCAGAGACAATTTACTTATCATCTTCCTGGTAGGGCTCTCCAGGCCTTCCTGTCTGGGTCTTCACAGAATCCTGACAGTCTCTCTGGGTCCCACTCCTTGCCAGACCCCTGGTAGTCTAATGCCCCCACAGCCGTCCTAATAATCATGATATTTGTTAAGCGCTTATTAGGTGCCAGGCACTGTACTAAGCGCTGAAGTGGATACAAGGAAATTGGGTTGGACCCAGTCTCTGTCCTTCATGGGGCTCAATCTTAAACCCCATTTTGCAGATGAGGGAACTGAGGCACAGAGAAGTAAAGTGACTTGCTCTAGACCACACAGCAGATGAGTGGCAGAGCTGGAGTTAGAAGCCATGACCTTCTGACCCCCAGGTCCTTGCTCTATCCACTACACCATGCTGCTTCCCATTCTTCCTGGGGGCAGACCACCTCCATTTCCTGGGTGTCTTCCCTGACACCATCCGGTCCAGTCAGAATGGGCCGTGCCCTCCCCTGTAGTCGACACAGGTTCCCCATTGTGGCGTCGGCCCCGGGCATGGGTTTTGGGGTGGGGGCGCCTCAGGCGGGTGGTTCCTCCCAAGCGAACCCCCCCGATAGATCAAGGTCCCGACCCTCTGGCAAGGGAAGAAGTTTGAGATCAATTCAGGTGGGCTGCCTTCTGCCTGCAAGCTGGTCTTCTATAGGGCTGCCCTGTCCGCTCCCGTCACTTGCTCCAGCTGCTCAGTAGCAGCCACCAGCTCTTCCTAAACCTCCAGCCCCTGCCGAGGAAACTGCGTTAAATTGAGGAGGCCGAAAATAAGAGTGCAGGGGCGGGATGGGATTGATGGGGTGAGACGGGGGTCGGGGGGAGGCAGGACAGTGGGGGTGGGCTCGACATGACACGAGATTCCCAGCTCCAACATTTGTCTGCTGGGAGACCCTGGGTAAGTCGCTTCCCTTCTCTGGACCTTAGTTCCCTCATCTGGGATTAATACTGTGATTAATCCTCATTAGGATTAAGATAAACTCTGTTCCCCAACCTGATTAGTTTGTATCTACCCCTGTGCTTAGTAAAGTGCCTGGCACTTACGTCTTCTAGACTGTGAGCCTGTTGTTGGGTAGGGATTGTCTCTGTCTGTTGCTAAGTGCTTGGAAGAGCACAATAGAGATGGAAGACATGATACCTATGCTCACGGAGGCTACAATCTAGAAGGGGAGACAGGCAATAAAATCAGTTTACAGATATCAGTGGAAGTCATCTGAGGGGAAGGGGATGGGATGAGTATCTAGCTGCTCAAGGGATGTGGACTTAAGTCCCTAGAGTCCCAGAAGGTGGGAAATAGGGTGGGAAGAAGAAAGATTAGTCAGGGAAAGCTTACTGGAGGAGATGGGATTGTGTGGCTGAAGGTGGGGAGAGCAGCGGTCTGCCAGATGTGTAATGGAAGGAAATTTCATGCAGGCGGGAGGGTGTGGAGCAAGGGGTTTGCGTCAAAAGAGATGAGAGTGAGGCAGAGTGTGTTGTCCTGAGAGGAAAAAAGTGTGCGAGTTGGGATATATAGGGTGGGGAGCCAGGCTAAGTTGAGGGGAGAGAGCTGATTGAGTGCCTTAAAACCCCAGGGTCACGAGTCTCTGCTGGACAATAACAGGGACAGGCAACCATTGGTGGGTTTTGAAGAGCAGGAAGATATCATGGAAAGAGCACGGGCTTTGGAGTCAGGGCTCATGAGTTCAAATCCCAGCTCTGCCACTTGTCGGCTGTGTGACTTTGGGCGAGTCACTTCACTTCTCTGTGCCTCAGTTCCCTCATCTGTAAAATGGGGATTAAGACTGTGAGCCCCACGTGGGACAACCTGATTCCCCTATGTCTACCCCAGCGCTTAGAACAGTGCTCGGCACATAGTAAGCGCTTAACAAATACCAACATTATTATTATATCATCATCATTAATGGTAGAAAACCAGCAAGGCCTAGTGGATAGAGCGCAGGCCTGGGAGTCAGAAGGACCTGGGTTCTAATTCCAGCTCCACTGTTTATCTGCTGGGTGACCTCAGGCAAGTCTCTGGGCCTCTGTTCCCTCATCTGTAAAATGGGGAGTTAGGACTATGAGCCCCCTGGTAGGACTGGGACTGTGTCCAACCTGATTATCTTGTATCTACCCCAGCACATAGTACAGTACCTGACAACATAAAAAATGGTATTTATTGAGCACTTACTCTGTGTAGAACACTATATGAAGCACTTGAGAGAGTACAAGTCTTCTCCATCCTTACCGCCAGCTCTCTCATCTCCCTTCCTACTGTAGAAGCAGCACGGCAAGGTGGATGGAGCTTGGGTCTGGGAGTCTGGAGGATCAGGGTTCTGATCACAACTCTGCCACTTGTCTACTGTGTGACCTTGCACAAGTCACTTTGCTTCTCTGGACCTCAGTTCCCTCATCTGGAAGTGGGGAATAAGACTGTGAGCTCCATGTGGGACCGTGTCCAAACTGATAAGCTGCATGTACCCCCAAATTTAGTGCAGTGCCTGGTATATAGTGTTTAACAAATACCTTTAAAAAACAAACAAACAGGGGTCTCTGTAAGAACGGGGGAGAAGACATGAGGCAGAAGAGAAGGAGCCAACAGAGAGAGATAAGGGTTGAAATAGCAGCAAAAGCAGTAGGGGAGAAAAGGAGCATGTTAAGAGGGGAGAGTGTTTGCTTTAGCAGCGCAGGAAGCGGAGATGGGTTGAGAAAAGAGGGGAGAGGCTTTTCGAGGGACATGGCTGCGCAACAAGAGGATGAGGAAGCAGAGCGTTGACAGGAGCGGCACAGGGTTGTGGAGATTTGGCCAAGTTTATGCCTGATGTTTTCTATTTTGCCAAAAATATTTTGGAGAGAGTGGGTGGGGGGCTTCAGAAGAGGGTAAAAGGTTTGAAAGGGTTGGCAGTCATGTCCATAAGGATCAGCGAGGGAGTTTCTGAAGAGAATTCAGCACTGAGGTCCAGCCCGGCAGAGTGAGTGTGTGGTGGGCGAGGTCAGCCCTGGAGCTGGGTGTCGGCCAGCTGTGTCCCGCCATGTGGACGCCAGAGCTGAGGAAGCTGATGCTGGGAAGGAGGAGAGGATGTGGGGAGAGGCCAGCAGCGTTCTCCCCGGGCAGCTGGCCTCCTTTTGTAACATGCTCCAATTTGTAAAGGATTCTGGATACTCCATCCCCTTCTGGAAGAGGAGGGGCGAGCAGCGTGGCTGGTCCGTGGTCCCTCTCTCCATCTCGGCCCACCTCCTCACCATGCTTCCTCTGTTCTCGTCCTGGGGCCTCAGGTGGAAATCCCGTCCTCAGGCTCACCTTGTCCAGCTCATACTTCCTCACCTGCTCCAAATCTGCCCTCTCTTCTGCTCAGCATCATGGCTTCTGTGCTCTCCCTTGCTGACTGCCACATCCGTTCTCATTGCCACAGACAGTTACCCCAGAACTTTAACTCGGTCATGAAAGCCCCAAAGTCCTGACCTCCTCCTCCCGGTGACCTCGCCAGCTACACTCTTGACAAAATGGACTTTGTTGGCGTGAGCTCCCCAGAGCGTCTCCCTAATCTCCCCTCCCCGCCCGCCGCGTCCCCTCTCTCTCATCCTTCTCAGTCACCCCTTGACATGTCTCCCACCTGGTTGTGACATCTTCCCCCTGCACTGGTGCTGCTGACCCTCTCCCTTCTCATCGTCTAAGCCTGGGGTCAGGGGACACATAACACAACTCACAACTCAGGTGCATCCCCCTCTGGCAGAGTTCAGGGAGAGAGTGGCCACCAGTTAGCCAAGTCATCTCTGGAGCCTCTATATACACATATATGTGTGTCTGTATACCTATCCATTTATATATATATATATATATATAATGGTACTTGTTAAGCACTTAGAAGCACAAATGCCAAGCACTAATCTAAGTGCCGGGGTAGAAAAAAGTTAATCAGGTTGGACATAGTACCTGTCCTACCTGGATCTCACAGTCTCGGAAGGAGGGAGTAGGATTTAATCCCCATTTTACAGATGAGCTCACTGAGGTACAGAAAAGTCAGTCAATTGTGTTTAGTGAGCGCTTACTCTGTGCAGAGCAATGAGAGTGAAATAGAACAGTATAACAGACACATTCCCTACCCACCAGAGTTTAGTCTAGTGGGGGAGATGAACATTAATAGAAATGAAAGATATGTACGTAAGTGCTGTAGGACCAGGAAGGGGGATGAATAAAGGGAGCGAGTCAGGGCGACTCAGAAGGGAGTGGAAGAAAAGGAAAAGAGGTCTTGGGGAAGACCTCTTGGAGGCTGTGTGCTGTACATTAGGCTTTGAAGGTTGGGGAGAGTCACAATGTTTTTTGGACATGAGAGAGGGTGTTCCAGGCCATAAGCAGGACATGGGTGAAGGTTGGCGGCGAGATAGATGAGATGGAAGTACAGTGAGAAGGCTGGCATTAGAAGAGCGAAGTGTGTGGTTTGAGTCATAGAGCGTAGCGAGGTGAGGTAGGAGGGGTAGAGAAGTGAAGTGATTTACCCAAGGTGTGGCAGGTTCGGGTCAAAGGCGAGACAAGAACCCAGGTCGTTCTAACTCCCGGGCCCGTGCTTTTTCCATTAGGCCACACCGCTTCTCTGGCCTGAGTGGGGTGGGCGGCCGCACTGCCGATGGAAATACTGTCGGTGGTCTGAAGTGGGGTGAGTCTGAAGGCAGGGAGGTCAGTGAGGAGGCTGATGCAGTACTCCAGACAAGCAGTGTGCTAGCAGTTGGGAAAGGAAGAGACAGAGTCTAAAGAGATGCCGTGAAGGTAAAACTGACAGGATTTGTGGCAGACTGAACCCATGAGTTGAGGATAATGCCAAATTTGCAGGCTTGAGACGGAGGGTGAGGGTGTTGTCTACAGTGATGGGGAAGTCAGTGAAGAGGAGAGGGCTGGGGATGGGAATGTGAGTTCAGTTTGGACATGTCAGCTTTGAGGTGTCAGCAGGACATCCAGGTAGAGATAGCCTGAAAGCTGGAGGAAATGCGGGTCTGCAGAGGAGGGGAGAGGGCCGGGCTGGAGAAGTGGATTTGGGAATAATCGGCGTAGAGATGACAGCTGCAGCCGTGTGAGCAAATGACTTCTCCAAGGGTTCTAGTCCAGGCTGCCACTTACCCGCTGGGTGGTCTTGGGCAAGTTACTTGAATTGTCTGTGCCTCATTTTGCTCATTTGTAAAATGGGGATTAAATATCCGTTCTCTCTCCATCTGAGGCTGTGAGCCCTGAGTGGGACAGGGACTGTGTCTGATGGGATTGTACTGTAACTACCCCCGGTGCTTAGCATACAGGAATTACTTAAAACAATGCCACAGCCATTAGTACTGACTAGTCATGCAGGGTGAGGGTGTTTGTCGGCAGTCCTGCACAGCCTCCGCTCTGTCTCCAAACCTGCAGTTACCTTGGAGCCTCCTCCGACCCGAATCTCCCCACAGAGAAGAAACACTACCAGGAGTGGTACATCAGCGACACGCCGGACAGGGACCGGTCCTCCCCGGGCAGCGTCGACAGCAGAGGGGCCGAGGGCGGTGGGCGGACGAGGAGGAGGAGAAGCAGGAGCCCCCCGCAGCTGGACTCGTGTAGAGGCTCTGCGGGCAGTCGCCGGTCCTCTGGGAGCGAGGTGGGCTTGGGGCAGCTCACGTCCAGCGAGATGAGCATGGTCGGGCCCAGCTCCAGCAGCAACGGTGACGCCCTGGGGAGAGACAACAGGGTCCCCGATGGCCACAGTGAGTGGGTCGGGACACCGTTGGGAAGGGGCTGCTGGCGGTGGCGAACCCCCCAGCCTGCCTCCCCACCTGACCCTTTCCACTCCGCTGCAGAGTTGGGGCCGGTGTCGGATAAGCCTGGGGACACCGTCTGGGGATACCCCTGGGACTGGGGTCCGCTGACGGGCTTTCTGTAGACGGCCCTGCCTTTGGCTATCTGAACAACTGTGGTGGTGAGGAGGATCCAGGCCCATGGGGTGGAGTCGGGCATCGGGGATCTGGGCTGGGGAGAGAGACGGGCAAGCAGACCTCCCACCCAGATCTAATGTGAAAGGCTCCAAGGGAGGGTGGATTCGTTGTGCAGCATGATAGAGTGAAAAGAGCACAGACCTGGGAGTTAGAAGGTCATGGGTTCTAATCCCCACCCTGCCACTTGTCTGCTCCGTGACCTAGGGCAAGTCACTTCACTTCTCTGGGCCTCAGTTACCTCATCTGGAAAATGGGGATTGAGACTGTGAGCCTAATGTGAGACAGGGACTTTGTCCAACCTCATTTGATAACAATAATAATAATGATAATAATGTTGGTATTTATTTGGTATTTGCCGAGCACTGTTCTAAACTCTGGGGTAGATATAGGGTAATCAGGTTGTCCCACATGAGGCTCACAGTCTTAATCCCCATTTTACAGATGTGGTAACTGAGGCACCGCGAAATTAAGTGACTTGCCCAAAGTCACACAGCTGAGAGGTGGCGGAACCGGGATTAGAACCCATGACCTCTGAATCCTAATCCCGTACTTTTTCCACTGAGCCATGCTGCTTCTCTGCATTTGCTTGTACCCACCACAGCGCTTAGTACAGTGCCTGGCACATAGTAAGTGCTTAACAAATACCAAATACCTGCCCCCTCTGCTTTCATTCATCCCACTAGCTGCACAGGGACAGCTTCAGGGGAAAGTGGCCCAGTTGGTGAACTAGGCAGGGGTCAGTTGTACTGCTTGGTGGGTCACAGGGTCGCAAGGAAGAGCCAGAGCAGGCCCTGCGTCGCAGATGCAGGTCCTGCCCTGAGGTGGGTAGAAGAAGGCCCTGCCCCTCATGGACTAGGGCAGATGCAGGCCCCAGACTGAGGTGGGTGGACTCTGGCCCTGCCCCTCGCAGAAGTGGGCAGTTGCAGACCTCGCTTGAAGTGCGTGGTCACAGGCCCCACCCCAAGTCAAGTCCGATGGACACAGGTCCGGCCTGCAGGAGTTCCCGGTCTGGTTGGCACAGACCAGTGGTGTCCCGCAGAGGTCATTATGGACCCTCCGCCTCCAGCCGCCGCCAGCTTAGTGCTCCATCCCGTTGCCCCAGACCGGAGCTTGGTCACAAGCCCAGGGTGAGGGTCCTCTGTGCAGATATGTTCTTGTGCTCTCATATCAAAGCAAACAATCAATCCATGATAATATCAAGCACTCACTGTTTGCAGAGCACTGAACTAAACACATTTTTATGGTATTTCTTAAGCACTTACTACATCCCAGGCACCGTACTAAGCGCTGGAGTAGATAAAAGCTACTCGGGGTGGGCCCAGTCCATGTCCCCCATGGGCCTTGCGGTCTTAATCCCCATTTTACAGTAGAGGTAACTGAGGCACAGAGAAGTGAAGTGAATTGCCCAAAGTCACTCAGCAGACTAGTGACAGCAGTGGGATTAGAACCCAGGTCCTTCTGGCACCCAGTCCTGTGCTTGATCCACTAGGTCATGCTGCTTATTGAGCATTTATTCTGTGCAGAGCACTGTACTAAATCCCTGGGACAATATAATATAACAGACTTGGTAGTCACGATTCCTGTCTACATTTCCTGCTTTCTAGATGGGAAGACAAACATTAAAATAAATGAATAAATCATTTATGGGTATGTACATAGTGGATAGAGCATGGGTCTGGGAGTCAGGTCATGGATTCTAATCCTGGGTACTCCAACTTGTCTACTTTGTGACCTGGGGTAAGTCACTTCACTTCTTGAAGCCTCAGTTTCTGCATCTGTAAAATGGGGATAGAGACTGTGAGCGCCACATAGGACGGGGACTATATCCAACCTGTTTTGCTTATATCCGCCCCAGCACTTAGCAGAGTGCTGACATATAGTAAGTGCTTAACAAATACTGTATTATTATTATTAAGTGTGGTAAGGCTGAGGATGAATAATATGAATAGTAATAGAAATAATTTTAATTTGTTCAGCGCTTACTCTGTTCCACGAACTGTACTAAGCACTGGGATAGATCCAAGATAATCAGGTCCCACGTAGGGCTCACACTTTAAGTAGGAAGTCTAAGTAGTCTAAGCTGAGGGTGGGTGCCCAAAGGGTAAAGATCCAACAAGGCAGGGAGCACGTGGCCACCTAAAATTCCTGGCTTAGTGGCACTTGGACCAGCCCACTGGCCTCTCTCTTCATGCCAGCCTCCGGCTCACTTGGGGGCATCTGAGTGCCGGACACACGGACTCTTTCTGAGATTGGAGAAGTCAGGAGTGCCCAGCCCCCACCGTGCCCCTTGCAGACTCCTGCCCCATTCTGGCCTCTGTGGGCCTCCATTCCAGCTAGCCCCATCCCTGGAGGGGGTACTGGAGACATCTTCCCTTCCTCACCTCAGTTGCACTGGCAGCCTGCTCTCTCACCTCCCATCCCCTAACAGTAAGCAAGGTTGGATCTTGCTTCTGGGGTAGCTGGGAGCAGCAGGGGTCCAGAGGGAGGACATGGGGCTTCCCCCGGCCCCCCTCCCAGCCTCCTGTCTTTCTCCACTCCAGTCCACACTTCACTCTGCTCTCTGGATCATTTTCCTACAAAAATGTTCAGGCCATACTTCTCCTCTCCTCAAAAACTACAGTGTTTGCCCATCCACCTGCAAATCAAACAAAAACTCTCCTCACCAATAGTTTTAAAGCACTCTGTCTCCTCGCCCCCTTCTACTTCACCTCACTACTCTCCTACTACAACCAGCACACACACTTCGCTCCTCTAATGCTAACCTCACTGTCCCTCTATCTCTTTTATCTCGCTGCCTACCCCTCACCCACATCCTGCCTCTGGCCTGGAATGCCCTCCTTTCTCAAATCTGACAGACAATGACTCTCCCCACTTTTGAAGTCTTATTGAAAGCACATCTCCTCCAAGAGACCTTCCCTGATTAAGCCCCTTTCCTCTTTTCCCACTGCCTTCTGTGTTGCCCTGATTTGCTCCCTTTATTCATCCCCCATCCCACAGCACTTATGTACTTATCTATCATTTATTTTATGTTAATGTCAGCCTTCCCCTCTAAATTGTAAGCTCCTTGTGGGCAGGGAATGTGTCTGTTAATTGTTATAGTGTACTCTCCCAAGGACTTGGTACAGTGCTCTGCGCACAGCAAGCGCTCAATAAATTTATTTGAATGAGTGAATGAATTAATTACCAATGGCCAAAAGGCTACCTTCCCTGATTAAGCCCCTTTCCTCTTTTCCCACTGCCTTCGGTGTTGCCCTGATTTGCTCCCTTTATTCATCCCCCATCCCACAGCACTTATGTACTTATCTGTCATTTATTTTATGTTAATGTCAGCCTTCCCCTCTAAATTGTAAGCTCCTTGTGGGCAGGGAATGTGTCTGTTAATTGTTATAGTGTACTCTCCCAAGGACTTGGTACAGTGCTCTGCGCACAGCAAGCGCTCAATAAATTTATTTGAATGAGTGAATGAATTAATTACCAATGGCCAAAAGGCTACCCGGCCTCCCCGTCCCTCTCTCCCCACTGCATTCTGACCTCCACGCCATGAGGGGAGGGAGGGAAGGGGACTTGGTAGGGCCAAAGCATGGATGGAGCAGGTGCCTGATCCTGGGGTGGAAGGATGGAGGGACACTGCCCAGGCAAGTGCCCAGGTCGATGCCCGGGTTAGCCCATTCTTGAAACTGGTATTCCCCTTTTCTGACCCCATCTCCCTGAAGGCCCACTGCAGGACGCCGTCGCTGTGGTTCAGATCACGCTGCTGAAAACCACAGGACAGAGTGCAGATGCTCTCCATCAGGTAGGATGGCCCGCCCGGGAGGGTGGGCTTCAGAGCGGCCCTGCCGGGAACCGGGCAGATACAGTTGGCATCACGCCTAGCATAGCCTAGTGATGACCTACCCATCACTAGGAGAAGCAGTGTGCCCTAGTGGATAGAGCACAAGCCTGGGAGTTAGAGGGACCTGGGATCTAATCCTGGCTTTGCCACTTGTCTGCTGGGTGACCTTGGGGAAATCATTTTACTTCTCTGGGCTTCAGTTCCCTCATCTGTAAAATGGGGATTAAGACTGTGAGACCCACATGGGATAACTTGATTACCTTATATTTACCCCAGTGCTTAGAACAGTGCTTGACACATAGTAAGCGCTTAACAAATACCATTATTACTATTATTGTAGTTACGATTATCATTATTACTTTCATTATTATAACCACTACCTTGCCGAGGTCTGTCCAGGACCAGAACTCAGAGCCTTTTTCCGAGGGGGAGATTCCAGGCCCTCCTCTCACTCCAGACATCTTGGGTTCCCCTCCTAGCCCCCTCTAAACAAAGGTGGCACTCCTGAGCTGGCCCAGAGGAAAGTTTGGTGCCAGAGCCGGAGGCATCCTGGGCCTCTGTGAAGTGGGCAGGGGATGGATTAGATTGCTGGAAACCAGGCTGTTCGAGTCCTGATGTTTGGTCACCCATGTCAGCCAACCTGTCTAGATGCAGATGGCGGAGCAGTCTGCAGGGCAGGGGCAGGGAATGGGATGGGACAGAGTGGAAAAGCAGCTGACCGGAGGCTGGGACGGTGAGCTGGTCAATCCTACTGGGAGTCTGTCCTCAGAGGACCCCAGAGCTGATGTACGGGCTGGGCTGGGGGACGCTGTAGTCCAGAGGGCCGGCCTTACTCGACTTCTGCCCCATCCTGCCCCCTTGCAGATCACCGCGGGAGGAAGCTGGGCCTGCTGGGACTCCCACAGCCGCAGTTTGGATGACGTCCCTCTTGGACAGTGCCAGGGTCAACTCTCGCCCCCGGGCCTCACCCTGGCCTCCCCCGCTTTCCACAGCTACACCTTCGGCTATGTCCCAGAGGGCAAAGCGCTGGCCTCCAGCCCTGCCCACCAGCTGGCGGGGGGTGGGAGCCAGGGGGACCTGTACAGGAGTAGGTCTGGCCAATGCATATCCCTGAGCCTCCTGGGGGATGACGGAATTTGCCGTGTAGGCAGGGAGGTGCTGGGGCCACCTCCTACTCTGTGCTGGCGTCCCTCTCCCTTCTTCCTCTCTGCCTCATGGGGATCCCACCAGGGCCCGGATGGACCCTACCCCATCTCCGGCCCGGTCACCCGCCTCCAGTCACTTTGGTGTGTGACACGGCCGGCGGGCCATTCCAGGGAGTTTGGTGGCCGGCAGGTTCATGTTTGGGTGTCACCTGTCACATCTGAGTGGGATGGAAGGACCCCATTATCCCAGATGCGCTTAACTGCTGCCTGAGTTTCTGCATCTTCTGCTGGGATAACCAGCTGGTTTCCAGCTGCTGAGCTGGATATGGGGAAGAATCCCAGAAATCCCTTCCAGCTGCACCTTTCGGGAAGGTGGTGTGGTGTGTTGGGGTGATGATGCGGGTTGGTGGGGGGGGGAAGATTGGTGCTCGATATTGACCTCTCCCCTGCCTCTCCATCAAGAACTCTAGGCCCATCCTGCCTTTTTTGGAGGGGGGTGGATTTGCCCTTTTTATGTGACATGCCCAGTTCTGCCATTCTGGAACAGGGGGTCATAGGGTCCCATTCCCATTCCATAGGGTATATCTTCAGAATCTGGGGCTCGGGGGGCCAGCTGAGATGCCCCCTCGGTCCTGACAGCAGAGTGGTCTCCGGGGAGACACCAGAGTCCCTTCTGGGCAGAGGAATTGGCTCTACTACCCTCCTCCTTCCAGGCTCTTGACTTCTCCTCCCTCTTGGGATCCAGTGTTCCCTTTCCCAGTTTTTCCTAGGGCTGCCCAGGTATGGGGTTCCTGGACTCGAACATTGCTGGCAGGCCAATGTGGGGGGAGTACCCCCTTGCTTTCCTCCCCACCCCAGGATGATGCCCTGGCCCACTAGGGCTGCCGAGAAAGCCAGCATAGTATGGGTGGGGCTGTGCTCTAGGGGTCTGGTGTTGCAGAGGGGGATGAGGAGGGAGACTTCAGTCACCATACCCATGTGATTCCCAGGACACCTTGGATGCAGAGGGGGAAGGGATGGACTCTGTCCTTGTGGACCCCTGCTGCTCCCTGCCCCAAGCAACCGACTTTCTGCTCGCGAGGGTGCCTGAGTCCCACTCTAGAAAGTCTTGGCTCCTGCCCATAGTTACAAGCCCACACCTCATCCTCAATGCCCAGAGACGGGCAGGGGCAACGCTGCCCAGGCCTTTCCCCCTTTGCCCACTCCCTTGGCCATTTTCTACGGAATTATTTGAGCACACCCTCTTCCCCCGAGAAGAGCCCATGGACCCTGAGCAGACCACCTTGCTTGCCAAAATGGCCACCAGCCCCCAGGCCACCCTCACAGTCTTCCTGGATCAGGCCGGTAGGGTGGAGGGGCTGGCTGCCACCCTGATATTTGATCTCCCATCCCCTTGGGAAATGGTGGTCCAGGCTGGGACCTCAGCGGTCCACAGTCTCTCCCTCAACCTCCAGTCGAAAGGTCACGTGCAGAGCCTGAAGCTACTGGTGACGGCTTCGGTGAAACCTTGACTTTGGCCGAAGGCTAGTGAAAGCCATCCCTCCCCCAGGCCAGCCGGCTCTCTTAACGGAGTGGTCTCGGGTGCTTGCTTGTGGAAAGGAGGAGAAGGGCTCTGGCCAGGTAAGGCCGTGACACCTGGGACCTTTTAGCTTCTGACATTTGCCTCGGCCCACGGGGCCGGCGACACCGCGAGTTGTACGTGCCATCCGGTTTCCCCAGGCTCCCTTCTCCGGCCACAGACTGAGGAGGAACTGGGCTCTGGTACTGGCAGGCCCAGAGGGGCCTAGGATGACTGCCCCCCCCCCACCCCGCCCCAGAAGACCAACGAGCTGCTTTGGGGCTAAGGTGGGCCCTGGGATGGCTTGGTGGGGATTTAATTCCTAAAAGAGCAGTTGGGAGCAGGAAAAAATCTTTGCTGCTACCTTTCTTTTGAAGGGTCCCACTTTCAGGGCCGGGGCGATCCCAGATGTCTGGTGAAATGGTCTATGTGCTGGCCACAAAAACTCCATCTCATGGACTGTGGGGGTTTGGTTGGGGGTGGGAGGGGTCTTGTGGGGCTGTGTTTCCTCCCCCTTGGGCCAGCACTGGACCCAATCAGACTGTGCTGCCGGCTTGTCTCTGCCGGACAAGACTGCCGAACTACTCTATCTTTGCCTGAATCTACCTCCTCTTCAAGTTGGAAAGTATAAAGACCGCATCACTGTAAAACCATTATCATACCTACCTTTGAATCTCTGCAGGTTGATCAGGGGTGTACATGCTGAATTTTGTGCCGAGAGGTTCCTCTTTTTCCTAGAACATATCGGTTTGGAGGAACAGGCCAACAACAGGCTGCGGGGTTCCCTGGTGTCATCCCCTCTGAAGGACGTTCCTTTCTGTGAAAGGCAAGCTGGGAAAGGATCTGCGTGCCAATAAAGAAGGTACAAACAGCCTTTTTAGTCTGGTGACTCATTTGCTGAACGTGGTGATAATAACTGTGGTATTTGTTCAACGCTTACTATGTGCCAGGCACTGTACTGAGCACTGAGGTGGATACAAGCAAATTGGGTTTGACACAGTCCCTGTCCCACATGGGGCTCACAGTCTCAACCCCCATTTTACAGATGAGGGAACTGAGGCCCAATGAAGTGACTTGTCCAAAGTCACACAGCAGACAAGTGGCGGAGCCGGAATTAGAACCCGTGGCCTTCTGACTCCCAGGCATGTGCTCTATCCACTAGGCCGTGCCGTTTCTACGGTAGGAAGGGGGATGAGACAGCTGGCGGTGGGGATGGAGAAGGCACAGAGGTCACTGGTGGGATACCAGAGGTAAGAGACAGGGCTGGCCTGCCTGGTTATCTGATGCTTTCGTCTTGGTCTCCCCAAAGGTTCAGTTGCTGAAAACATTGGGTCCAAGACCGGCTTGATTGGGATGAAAACAAGAACAGTAGCAGCCTCCACAAGACCTAGGGAAGGTCATAGCAGCTTCTGCTGGAGCCGTCACTGTGACTGCGGTGGTGACTGGGCTCTTAGCCACCGAGAGCCACAAATTCTGCTCCTCTTGCTGAGGTACCCTCCCAATCTGGGGCCTCATCTTTTAGGTGGCCTCAGTGTTTTGTTTCGTCTCTCCTTACATGTCTGTCATAAGTTCCCTCTCTCTGTTTCTATTTTTAGATAGTGAGTCCCCTGTGGGACAGGAACAGGGTTTAATTCCCACTTGTGTATCCTTTCCCAGCATTTGGTAGAGTGCTCCGCACTCAGTAAGCATTTAATAGCATTCCTACTGGGACTCTAAGTGATGAGACTGTGGCGGAGGAGGATAAAATCAGGAGCCAGAGCACTTCCGAAACCACAGAAAATGTACAAGCTGAGAGGTGGGGAGAGGCCATGGACGGTGAAAAGCTCACAACAGTTTGGCGGAGGAGGAGACGAGGAATGGCTGCCTCGGTGACTCCCGCCAGAGCTCTGATGGTGTCAACCCTGGGCCGGGATCCGACCAAGCCGCATCTCCCTGCCCCTCACACGATCAGTTGATCGTATTTAGTGAGCGTTTGCTATAGGCAGAGCACTGTGATAGTAATAATTATGCTATTGGTTTAGTGCTTGGTTATGCTATGTGTCAAGCACTGTACTAAGCACTAGGGTGGATGCAAGTTCATTGGGTTGGACACAGTCTCTGTCTCGTGGGGTTCACAATCTCAAGAGGGAGAGCCAGACCTGGGGGGGGGCGCGGGGAGAGCACGGTGGGTCACTCTGACCGGCCCGTCCACCTGCGGATCCCCTCCAGAACTGGAGGAGGTCCAGGCCCTGAGTCCCATAGCTTCAGTTGGTCATCCCTCCCCTCAACCCTGACCTGGAGGGACCCAGGCGCCCCCCGCGAGAAGCCAGGGGCCGAGCATGTGGCCGCCATCTTCAGCAATCTGCTTATTCCTCACGTTGTTGATGCTTTCTCTGTCAAGTCCTGATTATTATCCTGATGCTTGTTATGAGCTTTTTATATGTCCAGCACTCTTCTAAGCACTGGGGTAGTTAATCTCATTGGACACTGTCCCTGTCCTGCACTGGACTTGGTCTAAGTGATGATGATAATAACAACGATAAAGGTATTTGTTAAGCACTATGTGCAAAGCATTCTGCTAAGCGCTGGGGAAGAGAGAAAATGATCAGATAAGATGATCAGATAAGAGAGCAGCTTGGCCTGGTGGCAAGAGCACGGACTTGGGAGTCAGAGGTTGTGGGTTCCAATCCCGGCTCTGCCACTTCTCTGCTGTGTGACCTTGGGCAAGTCAATTAATCTCTCTGTTCCTCAGTTACCTCCTGTGTAAAATGGGGATTAAGACTGTGAGCTGCATGTGGGCCAACCTGATGACCTTGTATCTACCCCAGTGCTTAGAACAGTGCTTGGCACATAGTAAGTGCTTAACAAATACTATAATTATGATTATTATGATTATCATCTGATAATTCCAACCCAATTATCTTGTACCCACCCCTGCACTTAGAAGAGTGCCTGGTACACAGTAAGCGCTTGGGAAATACCGTATTATTATTATTGCTAGATGAGAAGTAGAGCACAGGTCTGGGGCTCAGGTCTGGGAGTCAGAAGGATCTGGATTCTAATCTCTGCTTCTTGTCTGCTGTGTTACTCTGGGTGAGTCACTTCATTTCTCTAGGTCTCAGTTACCTCCTCTGTAAAATAGGGATTAAGATTGTGAGCCCCATGCAGGACAGGTACATGCGGGACAACCTGATAAGCTTGTATCTACCCCAGTGCCTGGCACATAGTAAGCACTTCACAAATACCATTAAAAAATATGGTTCCTGTCACACACGGAACTCATGCTTAACTTCTCTGTGCCTCAGTTACCTCCTTTGTAAAATGGGAATGAAGCCTGTGAGCCCCACATGGGACAACCTGATCTATCCCAGCACTTTGAACAGTGCTTGGCACCTAGTAAGCGCTTAAATGCCATTACTATTATTATTATCATTATTATTATTATTAAAGGGGAGGGAGAAGAGGAATTTTTCCCCATTTTCCAGATGAGGAAATTGACACAGAGATGGTAAGTGACTTGCCCACTGGCATAGCAGACAAGTGGCAGGGTCAGGATTAGAATCGGGCCTCCTGACTCCCAATCCCGGCTCTCGCCATAGAGCGCACTAAGTCAGGTATGAAGTTCTGGGGGAAGGGAGGAGGACAGTGGCTCAGGTGACCCTGGGTAGCCTCTCCCCCCGGGGGCTCACACTGTCTAGCGGAGGGTGGGCAGAGGATGAGACGGGAATGAGTCACTGGGCAGTCACAGCCTCCACAGCCCTGCAGGGAGGGTCTGTGTTATTATGCCTAAGCATGGAGAAGCAGCGTGGTTTAGCGGAAAGAGTCCGGGGTTGGGAGACAGAGGGCATGGGTTCTAGTCCCGCTTCTGCCACTTGTCAGCTGTGTGACTTTGGACAAGTCACTTTACTTCTCTGGGCCTCAGTTCCCTCATC
This sequence comes from Ornithorhynchus anatinus, assembly GCF_004115215.2. Lineage (NCBI taxonomy): Eukaryota > Metazoa > Chordata > Mammalia > Monotremata > Ornithorhynchidae > Ornithorhynchus > Ornithorhynchus anatinus. Next base: position 12,969 of record NW_024396764.1, on the reverse strand, counting down.
TGTAAAATGGGGATGAAGTCTGTGAGCCCTACGTGGGACACCCTAATTACCTTGTACTACCCCAGCGCTTAGAACAGTGTTTTACACATAGTAAGCACTTAACAAATGTCATCATTATTATTATGGGTAAGTTGTGTGGCGGCAATTACAGGCTCTGGACTGCCCCGCGGGTGACCCCGGCCGCTCCGAGCCAGCAGCAGCACTGTGGCTGTGGGCGGGACCTGCTCAATGTGTGTGTGCTTACCCACAGCTGCTCGCTGACCTGTGGAAATCACTCTGCCACCGCTTGGGTCACGACACCGGGCCCTCAGGGGGGGAACACGGCACGCAAGGCCAGGCCCAGAGCCTCATGGGGAGACCCAGCGAGCAGGCCTGGGGCCTCAGATGGCAAAACCCACGTCCTTTCCTTTTGTCCTGTGTTAGCCTGCTCGGGGTTTATTTACAGCAGGCCACCTTTTTCAGAGTGCAGCCGGTGAACAGTTATCGCAGCTGGGTCCGGGGTCGAGGGGACCGGGGAGACCCTTCATTTTCTTCCCATCCGTGAGGTCTCCGTCCTGGGCACGTTTTGGATCCACTTGTCCACAGGCAGCCCAGCGTGGTGAAAAGTCAGTGGTTGCGTAAGGAGGACAGGACAGGGCCGCTTGCCAGCTGTTCCAAACGCTGTTGGCACGTTCTCTACTCCAGGGCATCATTACTGCCTTCTCTGGTTTCTGCCCTTCAGTGGAAGGTTGGAACAGGCGATGAGCAAACGTCCAGTAATGCAACGTCCATCCCTGGGGCAGGGGGAGTGTGCATCCCCTAGGCTGAATCACTAGTGCGACAATGGCTAATGATAATAATAATAATTACCGTATTTTTCAGCACTTGCTATGTGCCAATCTCGGTGTCATCCTTGACTCGTCTCTCTCGTTCACCCCACACATCCTATCCGTTACCAAGACCTGCCGGTTTCACCTTTACGATATCGCCAAGATCCGCCCTTTCCTCTCCACCCAAATGGCTACCTTACTGCTACGGGCTCTCGTTATATCCTGGCTAGACTGCTGTGTCAGCCTTCTCTCTGACCTCCCTTCCTCCTCTCTCGCCCCGCTCCGGTCTATTCTTCATTCCGCTGCCCGGCTCATCTTCCTGCAGAAACCATCTGGGCATGTCACTCCCCTTCTTAAACAACTCCAGTGGTTGCCCATCAACCTCCGCTCCAAACAAAAACTCACTCTAGGCTTCAAGGCTCTACATCACCTTGCCCCTTTCTAGCTCTCCTCCCTTCTCTCTTTCTACCGCCCACCCCGCACGCTCCACTCCTCTGCCGCCCACCTCCTCACCATCCCTCGGTCTCGCCTATCCCGCCGTCGACCCCCGGGCCACATCCTCCCGCGGTCCTGGAACGCCCTCCCTCCTCACCTCCGCCAAACTGATTCTCTTCCCCTCTTCAAAACCCTACTTAAAACTCACCTCCTCCAAGAGGCCTTCCCAGACTGAGCTCCTCTTCTCCCTCTACTCCCTCTACCACCCCCCCTTCACCTCTCCACAGCTTAACCCTCTTTTCCCCCCATTTCCTTCTGCTCCTCCTCCTCTCCCTTCCCATCCCTTCAGCACTGTACTCGTCTGCTCAACTGTATATATTTATTACCCTATTTATTTTGTTAATGAAATGTACATCACCTCGATTCTATTTAGTTGCCATTGTTTTTACGAGATGTTCTTCCCCTTGACTCTATTTATTGCCATTGTTCTTGTCTGTCCGTCTCCCCCGATTAGACTGTAAGCCCGTCAAACGGCAGGGACTGTCTCTATCTGTTGCCGACTTGTTCATTCCAAGCGCTTAGTACAGTGCTCTGCACATAGTAAGTGCTCAATAAATACTATTGAATGAATGAATGAATGCCAGGCTCTGCTCTAAGCCCTAGGGTAGATGATGGGGTTGGACACAGTCTGTGTCTCACATGGGGCTCACATTCTTAATCCCCATTTTAATCTTAATAATAATGGTACTTAATAAGCTCCCCTCTCAGGGTGGCACCTGGAGAGTGTCCAGTACTCTACCAGTCTCGACTCTGGGAGGGAGAGTGGAGCAGAGGCTTGTCCGTTCCATTCCATTCTTAGCTTGGGCAGTGATCAGCGTGTGGATGATCTGCTACAAGACCAAACTCCCCTATGCTGGGCGGTAGCAGCGTGGGAGAGAGTCGAGGGCGGAGACTCAAGTTTACTGCGCGGAAGGAAGCAATGACAAACCGCTTCCAGATTTTCACCAAGAAAACTCTGGGGATACACTAACAGAGCCAATGCCGATGGAGGCAGGATGCTCTGGGACAGATGAGGCCATGGTGTCGCGAAGGCTAGGAGACCACTCGACAGCAGAAGACAAAACTTCTCCGATAGGAAGGAGAACAAGTAATTCCAGTTTTCCAGTTGAGGAAATGGAAGCCCAGAGAAGTGAAGTGACTTCCCCAGGTCACCCAGCAAGCAATCGGCGGAGCCGAGACTTGAACCCAGCTCCTTCTGAGTCCCAGACCCGAGCTCTGTCCACTAAGCCATGCTGCTTCTCTTTATTGGAGGCAAGCTTACCTTCCCTCTCCCCTACTGTCTCCCCTCTCCCCTACTGTCTCCCACACCCCAAAGAGAGAGGGATGATGGCAAGAGGGGCATTTCACCCAGATTTCAGAGAATTTCAATCCTGTGCCAATGTCTTCAGTGGTCTCAGGGAGGAATAGAAGGACCTGAACCAGCAAATAATTCCACTAACTGAGGTCAAAAAATTCAATTACCTGGACTTGGAAGGTAAGAAGTTTTTTTCTGCCCTTTGTTGTGAAGAAATTGCTAGGGTAGACCTGATCTAAAAGCCTCGCATATTAGATTCCCCAACACATTCCCCATTTATCTTGTACCTCATCACTGGCCTTAGTATCTGCAATTTGTGGTTAGGTTGCTATTTCTTCCAAGTGGCTAAACTAATTCCATAAAAAGTAGCTTTTGTTCAGCATTTGGTCCAAGAGCCAGCTAAAAGAGCTAAGGGCTCCTAGCATTCAACTGAAACCAATTCAGGAATTTCCAAAAAGATAATCTATCTTTCTGCAGTCAGTCACAGCTCAAGTCCATGAACATGCCTTGCCTGTCACTAATCAATCTGTCAGTCAATGGTATTTATTGTCTGCTGTGTGACCTCGGGCAAGTCTCTTAGCTTCTGTGTGCTTCTGTTTCCTCATCTGTAAAATGTGGATTCACATTCACATTCAATCCCTGTTCTCCCTTCTACCTAAGCTGTGTGCCCTGTGTAGATTGTGTCCAACCTGATCCTCCTATATCTGCCCCAGAGCTTGGCACACAGTGATTTCAACACCAGGCCTTTCATCGTTGTACCTGTTAAGAGCTTTGTGTGTACCCTAGTTGAAAGCACAGACTAGCCAGGTTCCATAGGGAATTAGCTCCGTATGGGCAGGGAATATGTTCATTTATTGTTGCATTGTATTCTCCCAAGTGCTTAGTACAGTGCTCTGCACTCACTAAACACTCAGTAAATATAATTGAATGAATGAATGAATGAATGGATGTTTAGCACTAGTCCCCACTCCCAGGTTTTCCCTCCCAGTCACACCCCAACCCTGCTGGGACCACCTAGACGCAGTGTGGCCCAGTGGATAGAGCCCGGGCCTAGGAGTCGGAAGGACCCGAGTTCTAATTCCAGCTCCACCGGTCATCTACTTGGAGATCTTGGCTAAGTCACTTCACTTCTCTAGGCTTCAGTTACCTGATCTGGAAAATGAGGATTAAGACTGAGCCCCATGTTGGACAGATACCGTGTCCAACCTGATTAGCTTGTATCTCCCCACAGTGCTTAGAATAATGCTTGGTACAGAGTAAGTGTTTTACAAATGCCATCATTGCTGTCGTTATCAGTATGTGTGTCCTCTGGCAGACAGCAGCAGTTGTGCGACCTTTACCCCAGTAACAGTGGGTGTCCTCCAGCCACCATTTTCTGTCTGGAGCCTGAGACCCCTAGCAGGCCACTGGGTGACATCACTGGGGCCCCCTTAGGGATGGTAGATGCCCCTGAGCTCCCGTCCCCTCTAGTCTCAGTCCACCCACCCTCTCACCCTCTCCCCTCAGCCAAGATCCCCAGGTCTTGCCCATTTTATGCCTTCGGTCCAGTTCTCGGCCAGTCCGTCCCCTGACAAATACCGATAATGCACTGGACACCGTTTACACCCGTTTTTAATTTTCAAATCCCAGGGTCCAGAAGAGGGTCCCCAATTGTAAGGGGCGAGACAGGGGAAGTGGAACCGGTCTGAAACTTGGGCATAGTCCACCTCCATGTCCCTGCTTGCCCAGGTCTCCAGGGGTTGCCAATTAAGAATGAAAGGAACCCAGATGGCAACTTGCTGGCTCATTAGCCCTTAGAGGGCAGAGATTGTATCTGTTCACTCTCGTGGGCTCTTCCAGTTTTCTTAATACAATGCTTAATACACAGTAAGTGCTTAGTAAATAACAATAATAATAATAATGTTGGTATTTGTTAAGCACTTACTATTTGCCGAGCACTGTTCTAAGCACTGGGGTAGATACAGAATAATCAGGTTGTCCCATGTGAGGCTCACAGTCTTAATCCCCATTTCACAGATGAGGTAGCTGAGGCACCGAGAAGTTAAGTGACTTGCCCACAGTCACACAGCTGACAGGTGGTGGATAGGGATTTGAACCCATGACCCCTGACTCGCAAGCCTGTGCTCTTTCCCCTGAGCTACGCTGCTTCTCTAAATACTGTTGACTGACTGACTGTTGGAGTGAAACCTGTCTCTTATATTAATAATAATAACAATAATAGTTGTGGTATTTGTTAAGCATTTATTATGTGCCATGTACTGTTCCAAGCACTGGGGTAGATACAAGCTAATGAGGCTGGACACAGAGTCTGTCCCCCCTGGAGCTCAGAGTCTCAATCACCATTTTACAGATGAGGTACCTGAGGTACAGAGAAGTGAAGTGACTTGCCCAGTGTCACACAGCAGAGATGTGGCCCCTTGTTCCATCCTCTGCACCCTAAAACTGGAAACCTGTTCTAATATAAGTTCATTCATTCATTCAGTCGTATTTATTGAGCGCTTACTGTGTGCTGAGCACTCTACTAAGCATTTGGAGTGTACAGTTTGGCAACAGAGACAATCCCTGTCCACCAAAGGGCTCACAGTCTAAAAGGAGGAGACAGACAACAAGACAAACAAGTAGTCAGGCATCAATACCATCAAGATAAATAGAATTATAGATATATACCCATCATTAAGAAAATAGAGTAATAAATACTATATACAAATATGCACAAGTGCTGTGGAGAGGGAAGGGGGAAGAGCAGAGGGGAGGGAGTAGGGGGAATGGGGAGGGGAGGAGGAGCAGAGGGAAAGGGAGGGCTCAGTCAAGGATGGCCTCCTGGAGGAGGTGAGCTCTCAGTAGGGCCTGGAAGTCCTGAAGTCCTCAGTAAGTCCTGAGGGGCCTTGCGTGGCATGTCCCAACCCCAGGCATTCTGGGAGGGGACACCCGAGAACCCCACGCCAGACCTGCTGTGTCACCTCAGGTGAGTCCCAGGCCCGAGAAAAGGTGACCAGTAGAATGGCCATTTGCCCGATCTGACCCTTCACCTAATCCAATTCTCGGCCAATACAGTACGGGTCAGTATCCAACATCTTCCTGGCCACCATTTGTATTTTCCATGCCCAGCCTCCCTCCGCTCACGTACTCCCACTACCGAGTTCCACGGCTCGGAAGCCATGCCTGCGCTTCCAGGGAGAAAGAACCAAGGATCGGGAGGACTTTCGAGAAGCAGCGTGACCTTCTGGAAAGAGCCCGGGTCAAGGAGTCAAAGGACCTGAGTTCCGATCCTGGCTCTGCCAAATGCCAGCTTGGACAAGTGGCTGTGTACTTCTCTGGGCCTCAGTTCTCCTCCTTAGACTGTGAGCCCCATAAGGGACAGGGACTGGGTCTGACCTAATTTACATGTATCTGACTGAGTGCTGAGAACGGTGTTGAACACATAGGAAGCGCTTAACAGATGGCATTAATAAAGTGTTGCGTGAGACTTGTGACATCCCAGGAAGCAGTGCTTAGTACAGGGCTGGGCACATATCAAGTGCTTACCAAATACCATTATTATTATCTGTCCAAGATCTGCAAGGGAAATCAGTGGCCACCCAGTGACTGTCCTTAAAGCTGACTCACCCTTCCTTCCTGTCTCTGCCCCCGCTTCTCTCCAGCCCCCATGCCTGTGTTTTCCTTCCACTCTCCCCAGGCTCCTGCAGGAAAAGCCCCCCAAAGCTGGCCTCCTCTACCAACTTCTTACACCAACAGTCCTTCCCCAGGAAGCTGAGTGGGACAGGAGCAGTGCAGCCTAGTGAAAAGGGCCCAGGCCTGGGAGTCAGAGGACCTGGGTTCCAACCCTGGGTCTGCTCCCCATTTGCTGCGTGACCCTGGACAAGTGGCTTCACTTCTCTGGGCCTCAGTCACCTCATCTGTATCAAGGGGGGTCAAGAGTGCGAGCCCCATGTGGGGCAGAGACAGTGCCCAACCCCACTATCTGGTATCCACCATGGTGCCCAGCATGGTGCCTGGTACTTAGGAAGTGCTTAACAAATACCACTGAACAGGAAACAAAAAAGAAAAAGGAGAGGCAGAGTGGAGGAAACAGTGGGGCCTGAGACTGGAGAGGTCTCAGTGAAGAGTTAGATTTCATTGATTGATTCGTTCATTCACTCATCCATTCTTATTTATTGAGTATCCTCCCGGGTGCAAAGCGTTGTACTAAGCTCTGGAAAAGTACTAGATGAGAATTAGACCTGATCCTCAAGGAGTTTGTGAATGGGTTGCAGGTGTCTCTAATTCAGGTTGTTTTTCCAGATCCCTTTAATGATGAGCAGCTGCAAATCCCCTTCTCCTTAATAACCTTCTGCCTCTTCCTTCCTTGATCCTAAGCAATCCAGTCTCTCCATTAGGTGCTTTTCACTGGGGCAGGTGTCACTGCTCCTTTAAAGCCCCAGAGGCTGCTGGCCATTTTGCTACCTCATATAGGGTCTGAGGGGCTTTTTTCTCTAGGCTGTGGCAAGGAGAGGGAGTAGGTTCTTCTCAGTTTTGAGAGAGCAGTATTTGTGATGTTCCTTTGCTTAGGTTTTCTTTTGTTGAGGTTTGTTAGTTTGTGCCTATGCAACTGGTAGTGTTGTGGGGTTTTGTGGAGGGAGGTTGGTGCTTTTGGGGGACAACTTAGGGCTGGGCTTATTGGTGAAGGAGTGGGTTGTGGGGGGAGTTGGTTTTAGATGGATGACTCAGAAACTATGTGGGTGCTGCTGTGGTAGGTTTATAATAATCATCATAATAATTATGGTATTAAGCACTTATTACAGACCATGCTCTGTTCTGAGTTTTGGGTTAGATACAAGTTAATCAAGTTGTTCTGTGAGGGGCTCACAATCTTAATCCCCAGTTTACAGATGAGGTGAGGCCCAGAGAAGTGAAGTGAGCTACCTAAAGTCACACAGTAGACAGGCAGAGGAGTTAGGATTAGAATCCACATTGTCTGATTCCAGAGCTTGTGTTCCTGCCACTAGGCTGTGTGGTTTATGGGTGGGCTTAAGGTTTGGTTATCAGGTTGTTTTACTGATTATGGTGATTGAGGGGGTTGGGATGGGGTGGCCTTATTCTTTCAATTGTATTTAGAGAGAGTTTACTGTGTGCAGAGCACAGTAGTAAGTACTTGGAAAGTACCATTGAGCTATAATCCCTGTCTACCCCAGATTTAAACTCTGGAAGGGGTGAGACAACCATCAAAACAGTTAAACAGCCATCAAGGGTTTGAAGCTGAGGAGAGGGGAGGGGAGACCCTAGTCTGGGGGTGATTGAAAGAGTGGTGGTGACATTGTTGGGGAGGGGATTGCAGTTGGGAGTTATATTTTATTTCTCCAAGTACTTAATGCTCTGCCCATGGTAAATTCTCCATTAATATGATGGAGTTTGAGTGTGCACTGACCATTTATTCAATCATCTTTATTAAGTGCTTATTGTGTGCCAAGCACTGTACTAAGTGCTGGGAAGAACAGGGCAGCAAGAAGATGACATGGTCCCCTCCCACAAGGGGCTGGAGTGGGGAGGGGGGGAAGATTTGGGTTGATAATCTAGAGTTGTGACCCCCTAAGTGGAACAATCTGTTTAACTTGTATCTACTCCAGCATTTAGAACAGTGCTTGGCACAAAGAGCTTAAATAGTTTAATAATTATTGTTGTTATTACTACATATCCAAGAGAATGTGGAGAAAGTTGGAGTTGGTATGTGGAGGTCCCTCCAGGGCTGGGTAGGCAATGTTGACTGCATCAATGAAGCGTATGCTGCGAAGAGGGCTGAGAGTGGTCTGGGGAATGTGTTCGATACCGCTGAGTTGTACATGTTGCCGACGTGGTGGCGATGTTATCTGTCGAGCGCTTACTATGTGTGAAGCACTCGAGTGTGGTAAGTATCCAGTATATCTCTGGAGCGGAGGAAGTGGAAGGGTTGCGATGCTATCTCTGGGGATGGTGGGGACGATTGGTGCTCTGGGGCTGGAGATGAGGGCTTAGGGTTGGGGCAAAAACAATGGGGTGCATGGACATGCATGCTCACTGTCTCTGTGTGTGTCTCTGTGTGTATCTCTGTCATTGTGCCCTTCTTCTTGGGCTTTTGCCAGCTCCCAGTTAGCTAGTGTTTCCCACTCGACCATAAAGTCACTAAGGCCAGTGACTTTCCACGTTGTCAACACTGCACCCTGCACCTGGAAGGTGCTAGAAGGTGAGGGGGTATTTTTGAAAGGTTCATGCCCCTTGTCAGCCCCAGCTGAGCACACATCCAGTCATCATGTGCCTCCCCCTCCCCCACCCCCCCGCCTTGAATGCGCCTTGGTTTCCGCCCCCCCCGCCTTGAATGCGCCTTGGGGACCCCCCCCCCCGCCTTGCGTGCGCCTTGGGGACCCCCCCCCGCCGTGCGTGCGCCTTGGGGACCCCTCCCCCCCGCCTAGCGTGCGCCTTGGGGGGCTCCCCCCGCGCCTAGCGTGCGCCTTGGGGGGCTCCCCCCGCGCCTAGCGTGCGCCTTGGGGGGCTCCCCCCGCGCCTAGCGTGCGCCTTGGGGGGCTCCCCCCGCGCCTAGCGTGCGCCTTGGGGGGCTCCCCCCGCGCCTAGCGTGCGCCTTGGGGGGGCTCCCCCCGCGCCTAGCGTGCGCCTTGGGGGGCTCCCCCCGCGCCTAGCGTGCGCCTTGGGGGGGCTCCCCCGCGCCTAGCGTGCGCCTTGGGGGGCTCCCCCCGCGCCTAGCGTGCGCCTTGGGGACCCCTCCCCCCGCGCCTAGCGTGCGCCTTGGGGGGCTCCCCCCCCCCTTGCGTGCGCCTTGGGGGGCTCCCCCCCCGCCTTGCGTGCGCCTTGGGGGGCTCCCCCCCCGCCTTGCGTGCGCCTTGGGGGGCTCCCCCCCCGCCTTGCGTGCGCCTTGGGGGGGCTCCCCCCCGCCTTGCGTGCGCCTTGGGGGGGCTCCCCCCCGCCTTGCGTGCGCCTTGGGGGGCTCCCCCCCCCGCCTTGCGTGCGCCTTGGGGGGCTCCCCCCCCCCTTGCGTGCGCTTGGGGGCTCCCCCCGCCTTGCGTGCGCCTTGGGGGGCTCCCCCCCCCCTTGCCTGCGCCTTGGGGGCTCCCCCCTTGCGTGCGCCTTGGGGGGCTCCCCCCCCCCGCCTTGCGTGCGCCTTGGGGGGCTCCCCCCCCCCGCCTTGCGTGCGCCTTGGGGGGCTCCCCCCCCCGCCTTGCGTGCGCCTTGGGGGGCTCCCCCCCCCCGCCTTGCGTGCGCCTTGGGGGGCTCTCCCCCCCCCGCCTTGCGTGCGCCTTGGGGGGCTCTCCCCCCCCCGCCTTGCGTGCGCCTTGGGGGGCTCTCCCCCCCCCCGCCTTGCGTGCGCCTTGGGGCTCTCTCCCCCCGCCTTGCGTGCGCCTTGGGGGCTCTCCCCCCGCCTTGCGTGCGCCTTGGGGGCTCTCCCCCCCCGCTTGCGTGCGCCTTGGGGGCTCTCCCCCCCCCTTGCGTGCGCCTTGGGGGGCTCTCCCCCCCCCGCCGTGCGTGCGCCTTGGGGGGCTCCCCCCCCCCGCCTTGCGTGCGCCTTGGGGGGCTCCCCCCCCCGCCTTGCGTGCGCCTTGGGGACCCCTCCCCCCCGCCTAGCGTGCGCCTTGGGGGGCTCCCCCCCCCCCCCGCCTTGCGTGCGCCTTGGGGGGCTCCCCCCCCCCCTAGCGTGCGCCTTGGGGGGCTCCCCCCCCCGCCCCGCCTTGCGTGCGCCTTGGGGCCTCTTCCCCTCCCTTGCGTGTGCTTTTTGCCCTCCTCCCTTCCCTTGCGTGCGTCTTTTTCAATGGATTTAGCACTTTGGATCGGTCCCAGAAGCACCAGTATGGGAGTATCAGAGTGTGAGACCCGCGGGGCAGGATCCAAAACCCGTCGCCGGGGGAGTGGTGGGACGACGGTATCATTTGTGTGTGTCTCATGGGATCTAAAACTGGCAGCCTCTCCAGCGGGATTGCACCGACCTCAGCTGGCTGGCCAGGGACTTTTCTTTTTGAGCTTCTCGATCACTGTACCCCATGCTACGAGTCTCTTCTACAACTCCCGTTCTAGCTCCCCAAAAGCCCAGGAATGAGTTGGGGTGCCGTAGCCCTACCCCTGTGCAATAGGCTATGAGTTTGTGGTGGAGAGGGAATGCATCTGTTACACTGTACTGTCCTGAGTGCTTACTGCAGTGCTCTGTGCTGGACGACTATGACACGGTGTGGTTGTAGTGGCAGAAACTGAGTCACCAATAGCAATCATTGAGTACTTAATAGTGCCTGAACCCTGGGAGACTGAGTTGGAGCCTATTCTGCGGAAGAATTCCCGATGACTTCTCTCTCTGCTCGTCTTGGCACCTAATGAAATGGATGTAATTTATTTCCATTAATGTCTGTCTTCCCCCTCTACAGGACAGTACAAGTGTAGTAGTGGGCAGAGAATATGTCGATTGTGATATCGTGCTCTGCTCGATGTAAGTGCCGGATAAATACAACCGACTGAAATAGGTCTCTAACCCCCATCCTGTTCGTCATATGGTATTCTGTCAAAGAGCCTTCATTAATCCCTTTTGCTGTCTTAGTGCACTTCACTGTCTATACTGACTTAAGATGTTTTTTATGTACTCGTACTGCCCTTTCAAACTTACCTGGGGTTCAGGGTGCACAGCTTCATGTATTGACCCTGCATATGCCATTGCACCAGTGTGTAACTCAATTTTAATGTCTTGGCACATAGACCGAAAGCTTCTGGAGAGCAGGCGCCGTGTGTGCTCCGACGTGTTGAACTTTTTAAAGCATCTGGACCTTGTTCCAGAGTCAGTGCTTCCTGCCTCTAGACTGTTCACTTGTTGTCGGCAGGGCCCTTGGCTGTCGTTCTATTGTACTCTCCCAAGGGTATATAGCAAGCACAGTGCTCTGCACGTGGAGGTCAAATACAATCAACTGGCTGACTTAGGTTGTAAGCTCCCAGTGGGCAGAGGCTGTGTCACCCCTACAAAGAGGGTGTTTAATACATTATGGTCTTTCTCGAGGCTGACCGAATTTGGGGTCAGCTGCCCCAATGGGATGCTACCATTGGAGTGGAGGCGGAGTGGGGGTGAAGGCCCACACTGGTACTGGTAAGTGTTGAGGGACTTGGCTGCGTGAGGAAAAAAGGCAGAAGTCCAGTTCTTTTTGCCCCCCACCCCCCGGAGAAGTTTCTCGGGCAATCCTGCTTAGAGGTAAGACTCTGGGGAACTGGGTATCTGGGTGTATGGGGGGGAAGGGTTCCACAGGGACAAGACTGGAGCTGGGGGAAACCCAGACTGCCTGGGGTGTCTAAGCCAGCCAGGGTCTCCCCTGCAGGACCTCTGACTGGCAGTTGGTCTGTCCTATGTCGGTGCCTCTCTGTCTTGGAGGGGGGTTTCTCTTGTGCTTGCTTCTCTCTCTCTCCTTTTTTTTTCCATTTCTCTTTCTCTCTCTCTCTCTCGTGCTCTCTCTCACGCATGCGTGCTCTCTCTTTCTCTCTCTCTCTTGCACACGTGTGCTCTCTCTTTCATGCATGCTCTTTTTTTCTCTCTCTCTCGCTCTTTCTCTCACATTCTCTCGTTCTTTCTCTCTCTCTCTCGCTCTTTGTCTCTCTCTGTTGCACTCGCTGTCTCGCTCGCTCTTTCTCTGGTGCTCGCTCTTTATCTCTCTTTCTCTCTCTCTCTCTCGCACTCTGTCCCCCCCTCCCCCAACTCAAGTAGTGGGGGGCGAGGGCCCTGAGACCTGATCAGGTGTATCCTTAGGACCAAGGAAGAAGCCTGAGCCCCAGATGCATCATGGGAGACCCAGCCTCCCCGAGGACATCTTGGTGCGGACAGGAGCATAAGTGTTGTACTCCAAACCCCGGACTCTTGGAGCTGTGTTTGGGACAAATGGGAGGAATCAATGGTAGGTACTGAGCATTACACTAAGTGCTTGAGTCAGTATAGTGAAGGGATCCTTACTCCCCCCAACACCCACACACCCACACACATACCCATGATCCACTGTGTCCCTACAGTTCACAAACGTGGCATGGTAGTGACCCCTGACCAGGCTCTTACCCAACCTCCAACTTCCTGTTCCTTGGCTGGAGGCCTGAACTTCTTAGGGGAGACCCATTCAGCCTCCTCTTCTCTTCTTTCTCTCGCTCCGTCCTCCCCACCATTTCCCACCTGCGACTGGTTGGCGTTCTTCCCATGGGTAGCCTGTGGCACACCTTTTCAGCCTACCAATGGTCACATCGATCCGCAGGAAGCCAGAGCCTGGACCTGCACCGGACCTGCACCAGACCATCCGCCCCCGGGCAGAGTGGAGGACAAACCGCTCCTCATGGGATGCCATGGACATTGCGCCGGCCCCGCTATTTGGGAGTCGCCTGGCACCAGCCTGCTGCCACCGG
>NW_024396763.1:0-23676 GCF_004115215.2 Ornithorhynchus anatinus | reverse complement strand
AGAGAGGGATCCTCCAAGCTGAGGAGAAACCCTGAGCAACCCTTTTTTGCTTAAACTGGCACAAATGTGGGTCGGGACCAGGCCCGCAAGGAAAAGTGGGGCGGGGGGTGGGAGGCGGTCCCAAAAGGGAACATAAGGCTTTGGGGCCAAACCTGCAAGGCTAAGGCTGGGGAGGCCCAAATGGGAAGGAAAGGATTTGGGGGAAACGGGCAAGGCACCCCGGCTCTGCCACTTCTCAACTAGGTGACTGGCCACAAGTCACTTAATGTCTCTGGGACTCAGGTAACTGCTCTGGAAAATGGGGAGTGAGACGGTGAGCCCCACGTGGCACAGTCCAATGACCCTGGGTCTAGCTCAGCGCTTCGAACAGGGCTCTGCACATGGCCACAGCTCAATAATAATAATAATAATGTTGGTATTTGTTAAGCGCTTACTATGTGCCGAGCACTGTTCTAAGCGCTGGGGTAGACATAGGGGAATCAGGTTGTCCCACGTGGGGCTCACAGTCTTAATCCCCATTTTACAGATGAGGGAACTGAGGCACAGAGAAGTTAAGTGACTTGCCCACAGTCACACAGCCGACAAGTGGCAGAGCTGGGATTCGAACTCATGAGCCCTGACTCCAAAGCCCATGCTCTTTCCACTGAGCCATGCTGCTTCTCTATAAATACCACTGAAGGAATGAAAGTGCAGGCCAGGGACAAGGTTAGCCTAAGGGAAAATGTTAGGCTAGGGGAGCCGGGGACAGGAGGGGTAAAGGCTCGTCTGTGGCACAGGTTTAGGGCACGGGAAAAGGTTTGTCCAGAAGAAAAGGTTAGGCCGGGAGAAAAGATTACGCCAGGCTGCAAAGGTTACGCCGGGCTAGAAAGGTTAGGCCGGGCTGGAAAGTTTAGGCCGGGCTGGAAAGGTTAGGCCGGGCTGGAAAGGTTAGGCTGGGCTGGAAAGATTAGGTTGGCCTTGAAAGGTTAGGCCGGGCTGGAAAGGTTAGGGCGGGCTGGAAAGGTTAGGCCGGGCTGGAAAGGTTAAGCCGGGCTGGAAAGGTTAGGCTGCGCTGGAAAGGTTAGGCCGGGCTGGAATGGTTAGGCCGGACTGGAAAGGTTAGGCCGGGCTGGAACGGTTAGGCCGGGCTGGAAAGGTTAGGCTGGGCTGGAAAGATTAGGTTGGCCTTGAAAGGTTAGGCCGGGCTGGAAATGGTTAGGGCGGGCTGGAAAGGTTAGGCCGGGCTGGAAAGGTTAGGCCGGGCTGGAAAGGTTAGCCCAGGCTGGAAAGTTTAGGCCGGGCTGGAAAGGTTAGGCCAGGCTGGAAAGATTTGACTAGGGGAAAAGGTCAGACGAGGAGAAAAGATTTGACTAGGGGAAAAGGTCAGATGAGGAGAAAAGGTTTGGCTAGGAGAAAAGGTCAGATGATGAGAAAAGGTTTGGCCAGGGAAAAAGTTTGGCTACGAGAATAGGTCAGGCCTGAAGAAAGGTTTTGGCTAGGGGAAAAGATTGGGCTAGGCGAAAACGTTTGGCTAGGGGAAAAGGTCAGGCCAGAAGAAAAGGCTTGGCTTGGAGAAAAGGTCAGACGAGGAGCAAAAAGGTTTTTCTAGGAGAAAAGGTCAGGCCAGAAGAAAAGGTTTGGCTAGGAGAAAACATCAGGCCAGAAGAAAAGGTTTGGCTAGGAGAAAAGGTCAGGCAAGAAGAAAAGGTTTGGCTGGGAGGAAAGGTTAGGCCATGAGAAAAGGTCAGGCCAATTGAAAAGATTAGGCCAGGGAAAAAGGTTTGTTCAGGAGAAAAAGTTAGGCCAGCAGAAAAGATTGAGCTAGGGAAAAGGTTTGCCAAGGGGAAAAGTTTAGGCCAGGAGGAAAGGTTTGGCTAGGGGAAAAGGTTAAGCCAAGGAAAAAGGTTAGGGATCATTAGGGGAAAACTAAGGTGACCCATGTGTCCTCTCTTGAAGCCTCCTCAGAAGTATCCTCCTCCTCCTCCTGCTGAACTGGGGGAAGAGAGGAGGAGGCCTTTTCCTCCAGCAACTGGCTGTCCAGCAGCCTAGTCCGGGAGCCTTCCCTGGCGAAGACAAGGGCTACTCCGGTGGTCCTCCCACCCTGCTGCCCCCGCGCCACCTCCCCCACATGACTCACGTGCAGTTCCTCATTCGACCTGGCTCTGTCAAACACGGGGTGGCCCCCCGAGATGGCCAGGGAACCCCCGGCACGCTCCACTGGGTGTCTGGCCTGGGAGAGCAAGAGAAAGGCAAGAGTGAGCTCCCCAGCCACACTCCCTGGGTTTGCCCTGTTGGTTGCACCCGGCACTTCGTCGTCGTCCCCCCAACCCCCGCCCGCACTGGGTGCAGAAGGAGTCCCATCCCAGTCCCTAGGGACAGAACCCGCGAGGCTGATCCTGGTACGGCCGGGGAGCTCTGCCCTGGGGCCAGTGCCTTCCTCGGAAGGGGGAGCCGGGGCTGGGGCTACTCCTTCCCCGGCCAATCGGAGACAACTCGATTCCTGCATAGAGCCCGGGCCCCTATTCTCCCCTGAGTGGCCTCAGCCTCATCGCTCTTCTTCCCCCCAGGATTCACACACACACACACACACACACACAGAGCCCCTCCTCTTTGGGGTAGCAGTGCGATCAATTCAGTCAGAGGGAAAGTCTGGGAGTGGACTGTGCAAACAGGACAAGAGAGAGGATCCTCCAAAATGGGGAGAAACCCTGAGCAACCCTTTTTTGCTTAAACTGGCACAAATATGGGTCGGGACCAGGCCCACAAGGAAAGGTGGGGCCGGGGGGGGGCGGTCCCAGAAGGGAACGTAAGGCTTTGGGGCCAAACCTGCAAGGCTAAGGCTGGGGAGGCCCAAATGGGAATGAAATGATTTGGGGGAAACGGGCAAGGCACCCCGGCTCCACCACTTCTCAGCTAGGTGACTGGCCGCAAGTCACTTAACGTCTCTGGGACTCAGGTAACTGCTCTGGAAAATGGGGAGTGAGACGGTGAGCCCCACGTGGCACAGTCCAATGACCCTGAGTCTAGCTCAGCGCTTAGACCAGGGCTCTGCACAAGGCCACAGCTCAATAAATACCACTTAAAGAATGAAAGTGCAGGCCAGGGACAAGGTTAGCCTAGGGGAAAATGTTAGGCTAGGGGAACCGGGGACAGGAGGGGTAAAGGCTCGTCTGCAGCACAGGTTTAGGGCACGGGAAAAGGTTAGTCCAGAAGAAAAGGTTAGGCCGCGAGAAAAGATTCCGCCTGGCTGCAAAGGTTACGCCGGGCTAGAAAGGTTAGGCCGGGCTGGAAGGTTTAGGCCGGACTGGAAAGGTTAGGCCGGGCTGGAAAGGTTAGCCCAGCCTGGAAAGGTTAGCCCAGCCTGGAAAGCTTAGGCCGGGAGGAAAGGTTTGGCCAGGTAAACAGTTTGGCTAGGGAAAAAGGTTAGGTCAGGAGAAAAGATTTGGCTAGGAGAAAAGGTCAGGCCAGAAGAAAAGATTTGACTAGGGGAAAAGGTCAGATGAGGAGAAAAGGTTTGGCTAGGAAAAAAGGTCAGTCTAGAAGAAAAGGTTTGGCTAGGGGAAAAGGTCAGACGAGGAGAAAAGGTTTGTCCAGGGAAAAAGTTTGGCTATGTGAAAAGGTCAGGCCAGAAGAAAGGTTTTGGCTAAGAGAAAAGGTTTGGCTAGGCGAAAACGTTTGGCTAGGAGAAAAGGTCAGGCCAGAAGAAAACGTTTGGCTAGGAGAAAAGGTCAGGCCAGAAGAAAAGGTTTGGCTAGGAGAAAAGGATAGGCCAGAAGAAAAGGTTTAGCTAGGAGAAATGGTCAGGCCAGAAGAAAAGGTTTGGCTAGGAGAAAACATCAGGCCAGAATAAAAGGTTTGGCTAGGAGAAAAGGTCAGGCAAGAAGAAAAGGTTTGTCTAGGAGGAAAGGTTAGGCCATGAGAAAAGGTCAGGCCAATTGAAAAGATTAGGCAGGGAAAAAGGTTTGTCCAGGAGAAAAAGTTAGGCCAGCAGAAAAGATTGAGCTAGGGAAAAGGTTTGCCAAGGGGAAAAGTTTAGGCCAGGAGGAAAGGTTTGGCTAGGGGAAAAGGTTAAGCCAAGGAAAAAGGTTAGGGATCATTAGGGGAAAACTAAGGTGACCCGTGTGTCCTCTCTTGAAGCCTCCTGAGAAGTATCCTCCTCCTCCTCCTGCTGACCTGGGGGCCTGGCCTTTTCCTCCAGCAACTGGCTGTCCAGCAGCTTGGTCCGTGAGCCTTCCCTGGCGACGACGAGGGCTGCTCCGGTGGTCCTCCCACCCTGCTGCCCCCCCGCCACCTCCCCCAAACGACTCACGTGTAGTTCCACACTCGACCTGGCTCTGTTAAGCATGGGTTGGCCCCCCGAGATGGCCAGGGAACCCCCGGCAAGCTCCACCGGGTGTCTGGCCTGGGAGGGCAAGAGAAATGCAAGAGTGAGCTCCCCAGCCACACTCCCTGGGTTCACCCTGTCGGTTTCACCCGGCTCTTCGTCGTCGTCTCCCCCACCCCCGCCCGCACTCGGCCTGGAAGTAGTCCCTCCTAGAAGCCTTCCCTGACTAAGCCCTCTTTTCCTCTTCTCCCACTCCTCTCTGCACTGCTCTTACTTGCTCCTTAATTCATATTCCCTCCCATCCCCTCAGCACATATGTATGTATCTGCATATATCTGTAATTTATTTATCTATTTATATTAATGTCTGTCTCCCCCTCTAGACCGTGAGCATGTTGTGGGCAGGAATGTGTCTGTTGTTATATTATACTCTCCCAAGCATTTAGTACAGTACTTTGCACACAGTAAGCACTCAATAAATGCAATTGAATAAATGGACAGAATTAGCAGACAGGTCCCCTGCCATAACAAGCTCATTGCCACCTTCCCCTTCTTGCCCTTTCCCCCTACTCTTCCTTCCCTTCCCTGGCAATCACTTGAATCCCTGAAGTTTCTCAGACTGTCCCAGGTGGAGTCCGGCTCCTCCTGGGCCCTCCTGAATTCCACCAGAAATCGTACTCTCCCAAGCGCTTAGGACAGTGCCCTGCATACAGTAAGCACTCAATAAATATGATCGACTGACTGACTCACCTCTGTCCTTCATTCAGGCTGCTGAGAAGCAGCATGGCATTGTGGCTAGAGTCCGGCCTGGGAGTCAGAAGATCTTGGGTTCTAATCTTGGTTCTGCCACTTGTCTGCTGTGTGACCTTTTGCAAGTCACTTCACTTTTCTGGAACTCAGCTTCTTCATCTCTAAAATGGGGATTGAGACTATGAGCCCCAAGTGGGACAGGGACAGTGACCATCCTGATTAACTCATATCTATCTCTGCGCCTAGAAAAATGCATGGCTCGTAATAAGTATTTAACAAGTCTCATTTTTCAATTTTTTTTTCTAAACATCATCCTTGGCTCTCCCTTACAATAGGCCGCTTCCCTGACTGGATTTTGTTTCTGCCTGGTTCCAGGCCCCAAATGTAGGATTAATCCTCCCTTTTCCTCAGTTCCCCCTCCCTTCCTCATCCCCTTGACTTGCTCCCTTTGCTTTTCCGCACTTTCCCCGCCCCACAGCAGTTATGTATGTATTTATAATTCTATTTATTTATACCTATGCCTGTTCACTTGTTTTGACATGTGTATATCTATAATTCCGTTTATATTGATGCCTGTTTACTTGTTTTGATGTCTATCTCCCCCCCCTTCTAGATTGTAAGCCCAGTGTGGGTAGGGATTGTCTCTCTTTATTGCTGAACTGTACTTCCCAAGTGCTTAGTACAGTGCTCTACACACAGTAAGTGCTCAATAAATACGATTGAATGAATGAATGAAGCGCTGGAAGGTGGCAGGACCAACCAGCCCGTCAATGGGCAGGAACTGTCTCTATCCGTTGCCGATATGTACATTCCAAGCGCATAGTACAGTGCTCTCATGTAATAAGTGCTCAATAAATACTATTGAATGAATGGAATCCCATCCTCTCAGCTGTTTGCTATCCCCCTCTGGTAGCCAATCAGAGAAGAGGAAGCAAATCCTAATGATAAATCAATCAATGGTAATAATAATAATGTTGGTATTTGTTCTTTCATTCAATAGTATTTCTTGAGCGCTTACTATGTGCAGAGCACTGTACTAAGCTCTTGGAATGTACAGTTCAGCAATGAAGAGAGACAATCCCTACCCACCCCGTGCTTACAATCTAGAAGGGGGGGAGATAGACATCAAAACAAGTAAATAGGCATCACCATGGGGTGGTGATTTGATGCCTCCCCTGTGAAAAAAGATGGTTACCCTGAACTGTGTGGAGAATTGTCTCAAGCAGTCGGCTGGGTCCCATCTTATCACCCCGGTCGTGACTGGAAATGAAAACCCCTTTTCCTGCTGGGACTCCTTCCATGGAGGTCTTAATTAAATGGCACCGAGGAACGGGAGCCTGAGAGGTTGAGGAGCCAGGAAATTGTCGGAATGGACAGATGGGCCGATGCCAGCATGAACAAGCCAAGGTCTGGAAATAGCCCTGAGACCTGCCTGCCTCTTAGAAATCTCAGCCTTTTTGCTGGTGATAGTGAGGGATCCTGAGCCCGGAGAAGGCCAAACTCCTATCTGATTTCATTTCTTCCAGCAGCTTCTGTCATAGAAGCAGATGGATGATTTTAACCAATCAGTCGAATTTAGTAAGCACTTACTGTGTGCAGAGCACTGTACTAGGCACACGGGTGAGTACAATAGAACAGGGTAGGTAGACACGTTCCCTGCCCACAATGAGCGTACAGTCTAGGGGGGAGACAGACGAATAAATAAATACATGATGATTAAGGACATAAGTCCTGGGGCACTAAGGGAGTAGTGAATGAAGAGTGCAAATTCAAGTATAAGCGTGATGCGGAAGAGCAGTCTGTTCAGGGAAGTCCTCTTGGAAGAGATGTTATTTCATTAAGGCTTTGAAGCCGGGTGGAAAGTGATCATCTGTTGGATAGGAGGGAGGCCATTCCAGGCCAGAAGCAGGACAGGGACCAGAGGTTGGCCGGGAGATAGGCAAGGTGGAGGTACAGCGAATAGTTGGGCAGTAAAGGAGCATTAGTTGGATGGCTGGAAGGGATTTTTACATAATCTAGGCCTGTACCTCTTAGCTGAGCCTGATTGGCATCCTAAGGACCAGTTTCAGACATTTGATCACTCCGAAGCAGGGAAAAATTTGTTGCCCCTCTCCCATTCCCTATGATGTAATAACAATAATAATTCTGGTGCTTGTTTAGCACTTCCTATGTTCTAGGTTCTGTACTAAGCACTGGGGTACATAGAAGCTAATCAGACTTGCCACATTCCCAGGCCCACAGGGGCTCACAGTCTTAATCCTTACTTTACAGATAAGGTAACTAAGGCCCAGAGAAGTTAAGCGACTTGCCCCAGGTCACACAGCAGATAGGTGGCAGAGCCAGGATCATTATGTGGGACATGCAGCCTGGCATCATGCGGAAGTCCCCCCAGATCGCCACATCTAGAGTGTTTCTTTAGGGGATGCCCTAACATGGTTCTAAAGTCAATGAGCTTCCACCCCAGATCCTTGTTAACACAAGCACTGCTTCCAACTTGGGTGGAGGGAGACCCGGAGACTGGAAGATTGAGGAGAAGTGTGAATCTAGTGGAAAGAACATGACCTAGGGAGTCAGAGGCCTGCGTGCTAATCCCTGCTCTGCCATATTTCTGCTGTGTGACCTTAGTCAAGTCACTTAACTTCTCTGTGTCTGTTTCCTCATCTGTAAAATAGTGATAAAATATCTTCCTTTTAGATTATGAGTCCCATGTGGGACAGGTTCTGGTTTTGACCTGATTATCTTGTGAGCCCCTTGTGAGACAAGAACTCTGTCCATTCAGATAACCTTATATCTACCCCAACACTTTGTACATAGTAAGGGCTTTAATGAATATCATCCCAGTGCTTAGCTCTGTGTTTGGCATGTAATAATAATAATAATGATAATGGCATTTGTTAAGCTCTTACTATGTACCAGATACTGTACTAAGCATTGGGGTGAATGCAAGCAAATCAGGTTGGGCATAGTCCCTGGCCCAAGTGGGGCTCTCACAGTTTCAATCTCCCTATTACAGGTGAGGAAACTGAGGCCCAGAGAAGTAAAGTGACTTGCCCAAGGGCACACAGCAGACAAGTGGCAGAACATTTAATAAACAATACAATTATTCATTATTATTTCACATTTTCACCTACTTCTGCCCCGTAGCAGTTCCTGACAGTATACCCTGAAGAGGCTTATCCCATTCACCAACTATCTGAAGCTGGCCCTAGCTGGAGTTTGACTGGCCTTAAGCAAGTACTATTAATTTGTATTTTTGTTATTACTATTCATTATTAATTATAATAGTAACAATAGTGGTATTTTTAAAGTACTTACTATGTGTCAAGCACTCTACTAAGCACTGGGGGGTAGATAGAAGTTTGTCAGGTCAGCCATCGTTCCGTGTGAGACTCAAAGTCTAAGGGGGAGATCTGTTCAGTGGGGTGAAATACTGGACTTAAAAGCAGAACTCCTGATATTGTATTTAAATCTCTACCCCATATTAAAAGTTATTAATCATTCTAGTCACTTCACTGTACTCTCCAAAGCTCTTGGTGTAGGACAGTGTTTTACATAAAGATATTAAATAAATACTATTATTGAATTGATTAATAGGTGGCAGAACAATATGTGAAGGAATGAACCTTGCTGGATACCCATCTTGATTTAATCCAGGCAGCTGTTTTTTTGTTTTGGTTTTTTTTTTTTAAATGATATTTTCTAAACACTAACTATGTGCCAGGCACTCTACTAAGCGCTGAGATAGATATAAGCTAATCAAGTTGGACTCAGTCCATGTCCAACATGGGGCTCATAGTTTTAATCCTCATTTTACAGAGAGGTAACTGAGGCCCAGAGAAGTGAAGTGACCTGCCCAAAGTCACTCAGGAGACAAGTGTAGGAGCTGGGATTAGAACCCAGGTCCTTCTGCTTTCCAGGCCAGTGCTCTTTCCACTAGGTCACGCTGCTTCTCGGCTTATTGGTAGTCAACAAATCTCCATTCTGTTCCCATCTTGTAATTAGCCTGCTGTGTGACTTTGGTCAAGGTACTCAACTTTGCTGGACTTCAGTTTTCTGGGCAGTTGATAGATTGTAAGCCCCTCGTGAGACAGGAACTCTGTCCATTCAGATAACCTTATATCTACCCCAACACTTTCTACATAAGGGCTTAATGAATGTCCAGCGTGGCTCGGTGAAAAGAGCCCGGGCTTGGTAGTCAGAGGTCATGGGCTCTAATCCCCACTCTGCCGCTTATCAGCTGTGTAACCTTGGGCAAGTCACTTAACTTCTCTGTGCCTCAGATACCTCATCTGTAAAATGGGAATCAAGACTATGAGCCCCACGTGGGATGACCTGATTACCCTGTATCTACCCCAGGGCTTAGAACAGTGCTCTGCACATAGTAAGTGCTTAATAAATACCAACATTATAGCTAAGGATAGTTAAAATGATAATAAAAATGACAATAGTAATACTAATGTGATATTTGTTAGGCGTTTGCTATGTGCTAAGCTCAGTATTGAACACTGGGGTAGATACAATTCATTCAGTCATTCATTCAATAGTATGTATTGAGCACTTACTATGTGCATAGCACCGTACTAAGCGCTTGGAAAATACAATTTGGTAACAGATAGAATCCCTGCCCAGTGATGGGCTCACAGTCTAATCGGGGGAGACAGACAGACAAAAACAAGACAACATAATCACAATAAATAGAATCAAGGGGATGTACACCTCATTAACAAAATAAATAGAGTAATAAAAATATATACACATGAGCACAGTGCTGAGGGGAGGGGAAAGGAGAGGGGGAGGTGCAGAGGGAAAGGGGGTTTAGCTGAGGGAAAGTGAAGGGGGGAACGGGGAGGGAGCAGAGGGCAGAGGGGGAGCAGAGAGGGAGCAGAAGGAAATGGGGAAGCTCAGTCTGGGAAGGCCTCTTGGAGGTGGTGAGCTCTCAGTAGGGCTTTGAAAAGGGGAAGAGAATTAGTTTGGTGGATGTGAGGAGGGAAGGCATTCCAGGACAGCGGGAGGACGTGGGCTCACTCATCTAGAGTGTTTCTTTAGGGGTTGCCCTAACATGGCTCTAAAGTCAATGGGTTTCCACCCCAGATCCTTGTTAACACAAGCACTGCTTCCAACTTGGGTGGAGGGAGACCCGGAGACTGGAAGATTGAGGAGAATGTGTGAATCTAGTGGAAAGAACATGACCTAGGGAGTCAGAGGCCTGCGTGCTAATCCCTGCTCTGCCACATTTCTGCTGTGTGACCTTAGTCACAAGAAAAGTTGTCTTGTCCTGCCGTTGAGGAATAGCAATAATAATAATTGTGATATTTGTTAAATGTTTACAATGTACCAAGCACTTGGGTAGATAATCAGATCTTTAAGTAGGAGGGAGAATAGATGAGGGAACTGAGGCACAGAGAAGTTGTGATTTGCCCAAGGTCACACAGCAGGTAAGTGGCAGAGCCAGGATTAGAATCTAAATCTCCTGATTTTCAGGCCTGTGCTGTTTCCACTAAAAAGAAACAGTTGCTGGAAGGAGCTGTCGTTGACGACCTTTTAAAAGCCAGGTTAGGAGGACCTGATGGGTTGACGGCGGGATAGGCGAGAATGGGGGACGGTGAGGAGGTGAGCGGCAGAGGAGCGGAGCTTGCGGGGTGGGCGGTAGAAAGAGAGAAGGGAGGAGAGGTAGGAGGGGGCAAGGAGATGGAGAGCCTTGAAGCCCAGAGTGAGTAGTTTTTGTTTTGTACAGAGGTTGATGGGCAACCACTGGAGGTTTTTAAGGAGGGGAGTGACATGCCCGGAGCGTTTCTGCAGGAAGATGATCCGGGCAGCGGAATGAAGATTAGACTGGAGTGGGGAGAGACAGGAGGAAGGTAGATCAGAGAGAAGGCTGACACAATAATCTAGCCGGGATATTATGAGAGCTTGTACCAGCACAATAGCCATTTGGATGGAGAGGAAAGGGCGGATCTTGGCGATATTTTGAAGGTGAGACTGGCAGGCCTTGGTGACGCATTGGATGTGTGAGAGAGCTGAGTCAAGGATGACAACAATGAAATCAGACCAGACATAGTTTAAGTCCCACATGGACTTCACAGTCTAAGGGGGAGGGAGAACAAGTAGTTACTCTCCATTTTACCGATAAGGAAACTGAGGCACAGAAAAGTTAAATGACTTGCCCAAGGTCACACAGCAAGAAAATGGGAGGCCTAGGATTAGAATTTAGGTCTCCCGACTCCCTTTCATTCATTCAGTTGTATTTATTGAGCACTTACTATGTGCAGAGCATTTTAGTAAAAGTTTGGAAAGTACAATACAGCAATAAAGAGACACAATCCCTGCCCACACCTGGTTTACAATCTAGAGGAGGGGGAGACAGATATCAAAATAAGTAAATAGCCATCAATATAAGTAAATAGAATTAAGGATATAGATATATACATAAGTGCTGTGTGTTGGGTCGGAGGAAGAGCAAAGGGAGCAAGTCGAGGTGATGCAGAAGGGAGGGAGAGCTGAGGAAAAGGGGGCTTAATCTGGGAAGGCCTCTTGGAGGAGATGTGCCTCCAGTAGGGCTTCGAAGGGGAGAAATTGATTGGCAATTTGGGGAAGGAGGGCATTTCAGGCCAGAGGTAGGATGTGGGCCAGGGGTCAATGGCGGGACAAATGAGAATGAGGCCCAGTGAGGAGTTTAGTGGCAGCAGAGGAGCGGAGTGTGAGGGCTGGGCTGTAGAAGGAGAGAAGGGAGGGGAGGTAAGGGGCAACATGATGGAGAGCTTTAAAGCCAGTAGTGAGAAGTTCTGTGCTCTTAGCACAAGCTTAATTTGAAAGTATGAAACAGGGCCAACAAAAATAAAGTACAATGTCTTTAATTAGGGTAGACACAAGGAAGGGTAAAAAAAATGTTGCTCTTTTATTCAGTAAAGAAGGAAAGCCAGAAATAGATCATGCCAGAAGGGCACAATTCGTTAGTCAAATATAATGAGTACAATCTTTTAAAAGTTCATACTCTATCAGTGTTTGCTATTGTGGGAGCACTCAGTCAATCATACTTATTTGAGAACTTACTGTATGCAAAGCACTGTACTGAGCGCTTGGGAGAGAACAACATAACGGATGCGTTCCCTGCCCACAAGGAACTTACAGTCGAGAGGACTCTAAACTGTACATTCTGAGTGCAGGGTATTATACTAAGGGTTTGGGAGAGTACACCAGAAGCAAAAGGCACATTGCTGGTCCTCAAGATTGCGGGAGACAGGCAAATGCAAATCATTTAGAGATCTTAGTGTAGAGGAAGAACAAGAATATAGTAAGGCTTCTTGTGGGCAAGAATTGTATCTACCAACTCTATGGTATTATTACTTTCCTAGGTATTGTTATTATGGGATTTGTTAAGCACTTACTATGTGCCAAGCACTGTTCTAAGCACCGGGGTAGACCTTCTGACTCCCAGGCCTGTGCTCTATCCACTACTCCACGCTGCTACTAAAGTACAGTGTTCTATGCACAGTAAGTGCTCAAGAAATACCATTGCTTGCTTGATTGATCAAAACCAGGTAGTCATTTCAACGTTTGGATAAAACAGCAAAATAAATAACTTTATATATACGTAACTGCTCATCAATCAATTAATGGTATTTATTGAGAGCTTTCTGTGTGCAAAGCACAATAGAATAAGTAGACACAATCCTTGCCCATAACGAACTTACAGACTAGAGGAGGAGACAGAGAGATAAACCATAAAAGAACTAATCAATAAACCACTAGTATCAGGAGCAATCACAACTACCGAGTCTCCCACTCCACTAATCATGGAGGAGCTTTGAAACATGAGACTGACACATTCCTCTGAAAAGGAGCTCATGTGAGGGAAGAGAAATATAAAAACATTTACAAATAAGGTAAGAGAATGATCATGCATGAACTGTTGGATTTAGAGGTGACGGGAGGGAGTTCCAGGCTGGTGGAATGCTATGAGCAAGGGTTAGAAGGTAGTGGTGTCAGGAGTGAGGTAAGATTAGCCTGAAAGGAATGGAGAGGGTGAGATTCATTCATTCATTCATTCATTCATTCATTCATTCATTCATTCATCCATTCAATTGTTTTTATTGAGTGCTTACTGTGTGCAAAGCACTGTACTAAGCTCTTGAAATGTACAATTCGGCAACAGATCGAGACAATCCCTGCCCAACAATGGGCTCACAGTCTAAATGGGGGAGACAGATAACAAAACAAAACGAGTGGTCAGGCATCAATACCATCAAGATAAATAGAATCGTAGATAGATACACATCATCAATAAAATAGAGTCATAAATAATATATACAAATATGCACAAGAGCTGTGGGGAGGGGAAGGGGAAGAGCAGAGAGAGGGAGTAGGGGGGATGGGGAGGGGAGGAGGGGCAGAGGGAAAGGGACGGCTCAGTCTGGGAAGGCCTCCTGGAGGAGGTGAGCTCTCAGTAGGGCTTTGAAGAGGGGAAGAGAGTTCGTTTGGGAGATGTGAGGAGGGAGGACATTCCAGGTCAGTGGTAGGATGTGGGCCAGGGGTTGATGGCGAGACAGGCGAGAACGAGGCCCAGTGAGGAGGAGATGGGAGGGGTAGGTGAATAGAGCATAGATTTGAGATGGATTGAGTATATAGCCATAATAATAATAACAATAATAATAATAATTATGGTTCTTGTTAAGCGCTATGTTCCAAACACTGTTCTAAGTTAATCAGTTGGACACAGTCCCTGTCCCATATGGGGCTCACAGTCTCAATACCCATTTTACAGTTGAGGTAACTGAGGTACAGAGAAGTGAAGTGACTTGTCCAAGGTCACACAGAAAACTCAGGGTGGAGCCGGGATTAGAACCCAGGTCCTTTTGATTCCCAGGTCCATGCTCTTTCCACTGAGCCACGCTGCTTACCCATGTGAGGAAAGGGTAAAAATTCAAGCCCGTGTTGTCTTGTCCTGCCGTTGAGGAATAGCAATAATAATAATTGTGATATTTGTTAAATGTTTACAATGTACCAAGCACTTGGGTAGATAATCAGATCTTTAAGTAGGAGGGAGAATAGATGAGGGAACTGAGGCACAGAGAAGTTGTGATTTGCCCAAGGTCACACAGCAGGGAAGTGGCAGAGCCAGGATTAGAATCTAAATCCCCTGATTTTCAGGCCTGTGCTGTTTCCACTAAAAAGAAACAGCTGCTGGAAGGAGCTGTCGTTGACGGCCTTTTAAAAGCCAGGTTAGGAGGACCTGATAGCACACCTTTCCATTAGTTAAATAATAAAAACAATAATAGTAATAATTGTATTTATTAAGTATTTACTGTGTGCCAAGCACTGTTCTAAGCACAGGAGTTGATATAAGGTAATCAGTTTGGACCATGCCCCTTATGGGACTCACAATCTTAATCCCCATTTTACAGATGAGGTAACTGAGGCACAGAGAATTTAAGTGGCTTGCCCGAGGTCACAGAGTAGGCAAGTGGCAGAGCTGGGATTAGAACCCACGACCTCTGACTCCCAGGCCCGGGTTCTTTCTGCTAGTCTGTGCTGCTTTACTAATGTTATTTCAGAGCCAACCATGTTGTTTTTCATTCATTCAATAGTATTTATTGAGCACTTACTATGTGCAGAGCACTGTACTGAGTGCTTGGAATGAACAAGTCAGCAACAGAGACAGTCCCTGCCGTTTGACGAGCTTACAGTCTAATCAAGGGAGACGGACAGACAAGAACAATGGCAATAAATAGAGTCAAGGGGAAGAACATCTCGTAAAAACAATGGCAACTAAATAGAATCAAGGCGATGTGCATTTCATTAACAAAATAAATAGGGTAATGAAAATATATACAGTTGAGCAGACGAGTACAGTGCCCAGGGGATGGGAAGGGAGAGGGGGAGAAGCAGAGGGAAATGGGGGGAAAAGAGGGTTAAGCTGTGGAGAGGTGAAGGGGGTGGGGCGGTAGAGGGAGTAGAGGGAGAAGGGGAACTCAGGCTGGGAAGGCCTCTTGGAGGAGGTGAGTTTTAAGGAGGGTTTTGAAGAGGGGAAGAGAATTAGTTTGGCAGAGGTGAGGAGGGAGGGCGTTCCAGGACCGCGGGAGGACGTGGCCCAGGGGTCGACGGCGGGATAGGCGAGACCGAGGGACGGTGAGGAGGTGGGCGGCAGAGGAGCGTAGCGTGCGGGGTGGGCAGTAGAAAGAGAGAAGGGAGGAGAGGTAGGAAGGGGCAAGGTGATGTAGAGCCTTGAAGCCTAGAGTGAGGAGTTTTTGTTTGGAGCGGAGGTTGATAAGCAACCACTGGAGGTGTTTAAGAAGGGGAGTGACATGCCCAGAGTGTTTCTGCAGGAAGATGAGCCGGGCAGCGGAGTGAAGAATAGATTGGAGCGGGGCGAGAGAGGAGGAAGGGAGATCAGAGAGAAGGCTGACACAGTAGTCTAGCCGGGATATAACAAGAGCCTGTAGCAGTAAGGTAGCCGTTTGGGTGGAGAGGAAAGGGCAGATCTTTGGCAACTTACTGGAAGGTCTGTAGTTGAGAAAAACATTTTAAAAATGCCTATTTAGAAATTACAACTCTGTTTAGGATATTTTAGGTCATGCTGCTTTTAGGTTACCTAAAAGCACCTTGGACTTGTGGAAAGAGCATGGGTCTGAGAGTCAGAGGACTAGAGTTCTAAAGTAAATCCGGTGTGGGCAAGGATTGTCTCTCTTTATTGCCGAATCGTACTTTCCAAGCCCAAAGGGATTAATTTGGGAAGGCGTCTCGGAGGAGATGTGATTTTTAAGAGGGCTTTGAAAGAGGGGAGAGTGGTGGACTTTTGCATATAAAGAGGGAGGGAGCTCCAGGCCAGAGGGAGGACAGGGAGGGGAAAGACAGCAACCTTCACACCTGGAGAGTTGCCAGTATTCTACCAGTCTCAGCTATGGGAGGGAGAGTCAAGGCATTTAACTTCTCTGTGCCTCAGTTCCCTCACCTGTAAAATGGATTAAATACCCGCTCTCCATCCTATTTTAAACTGTGAGCCCCATGTAGGATAAGGACTGTGATGGACCTGATTGACTTGTATCTACCCCAGTGCTTAGAACAGTGCTTGATACATAGTAATGCTTAATAAACTATTAACTATTAACTATTAACATAACTATTCATTATCATTACTGATCTGATCCTCTCCATTGACAATTATCATCATCATCATCATCAGTGGTATTTAGAGCACCATTCTAAACTTTTGGGAGAGCACAGTCCAGCAGAGTTGGTAGGCACGTTCCCTGTCCACAGCAAGCTTACAGTCTAGAGGGGGAAACAGGCATCCATATAAATAAACAATTTCCAATATATAATTTAAAGATATGCACATAATTGCTGTGAAGCTGAGGATAGAACAAGTTTTCAGTGCCCAAACTGACATCTGAATAAAATATTCAGATCATTCAAGGAGAAAGGAAATGCCCAATAATTATGTTTCAGTTAATCCTGTTGTTTCACACATTTGTTACACACCAGCTTTTTGTATTTTTCTTTCTCCCTTTTCCAGGCTCAAGAAGCTTAGAGAAGAAGAAAACCTTTAACCTTCTAAAGAGTCACAGCTCCCTCAAAGCTGTCTCTCTGCATCCTCCTGCCCCATTGACCCAGGTGGCCTACCTGAAAGACATTGTTTGCTACCTTTCACTTCTGGAAAGGGGTCGGGCTGAAGATAAATTAGAGTGTAAGTGCGTGGAAATCAGGGGAGATAGCTCTCTGTCTCTGTCTCTCCCACTCTCTCTCATCACCTTGCCAAAGTGATTCAAGAGCAGTTCAAAGACTCAGGATCCAGGCTCAGAAAGGACTGTTAATAATAATAATTAATAATAATTATGGTGTCTGTTAAGTGCTATATGCCGAGCACTGTTCTAAGCGCTGGGGTAGATACAAAGTCAGAATCAATTAATTGATGATATTTATTGAGCGCTTACTGTGCGCAGAGCACTAGATTGAGAGCTTGAGAGAGTTACAATATGGTAGACTTGGTAATAATAATAATAATTATGGTGCTTAAGCGCTTACTATGTGCCAAGCACTTTTCTAAGCAGTAGGAGTTGATACAAGTTAATCAGGTTGGACACAGCCCCTGTCCCACATGGGACTCACAGTCTTAATCCCCATTTTGCAGATGAGGTAACTGAGGCCCAGAGAAGTGAAGTGACTTGCCCAAGGTCACACTGCAGACATGTAGCAGAGCTGGGATTAGAACCCAGGCCCTTCTGATTCCCAGGCCCGCACTGTACCCACTGAACTACACTGCTCCCTGTCCACAAGGAGTCTTATGGTCTAGAGGGGGAGACAGACTAACGTGGCTCAGTGGAAAGAGCCCGGGCTTGGGAGTCAGAGGTCATGGGTTCTAATTCTGGCTCCGCCACTTGTCAGCTGTGTGACTTTGGGTAAGTCACTTAACTTCTCTGTGCCTCAGCTACCTCATCTGTAAAAGGGGGATTAAGACTGTGAGCCCCACGTGGGACAACCTGATCACCTTGTATCCCCTCAGTGCTTAGAACAGTGCTTCGCACATAGTATGCACCTAACAAATGCCATCATTATTATTATTATTGATAAAATAAATTACAAATTGGAGAAATAGAATCTAAGGATATGTACATAAGTGCTGTGGGGCTGGGGTGAGTATCAAAGTGTTTAAGGGGTCTACAGCCAAGTGCGTAGTCAACAGTGAGGGGATGGTGGATTGGGGAAATAAAGGGATTAATTTGGGAAGGCGTCTCGGAGGAGATGTGATTTTTAAGAGGGCTTTGAAGGCGGGGAGAGTGGTGGACTTTTGCATATAAAGAGGGAGGGAGCTCCAGGCCAGAGGGAGGAAGGGGAGGGAAAAGACAGCAACCTTCCAAATTCCCAAGGATTAACGGCAATTGGTGTCCAGCCTTCTCTTGAAGCAGCCGAGTAAGACAAAGCTGTCCTAAACCCAATGGAAACACATCACATCATCATGTCCATTTCTCGGGACCCACTTCAAAGTGAGTTATTCATTCAACTGTATTTATCGAGTACTAACTGTGTGGAGAGCACTGTACGAAGTCCTTGGGAGAGTACAATCCAACAATAATTAGACACATTCCCTGCCCACAATGAGTTTACAGTCTACAGGGTGGAAGCAGACATTAATTTCAAAGAGAAAAAGCTTCCCAATTTTTCTTATTCAAACATTCCCCCAAGAGAGATTTTTTCCAAAGCCAGGGACATCTGTTCCTGAAATTCTCCATGGGGCAAATTTGAAATGCACTGAATCCCAGTCCTTGCATCATCTGGAAGGATGCAGAATAATTATAATAATGATGATGATGGTATTTGTTAAGTGCTTACTATGTGCCTAGCACTGTTCTAAGCGCTGGGGTAGATAAAAGGTAGAAGCAGTGAATATCTGCTACTGTCCTTTCAGGGACAGTAGAACAGGGACTTCCCTTCCCTTCAGGGGTATTAAAAGAGGTCAAGACTTCATGACTTACTATCTCTAGTGGTATTTATTAAGCACTTATTATGGGCCAAGCACTTTATGAAAAACAGCTTGGCTTTGTGGCTAGAGCGCAGGCTTGGAAGTCAGAAGGCCCTGGATTCTAATCCTGCCTCTGCCATGTGACTTTGGGCAAGTCACTTCACTTCTCTGTGCCTCAGGGAACCTCAGCTGTAACATTCATTCATTCATTCATTCATTCATATTTGTTAAGCACTTACTCAGTGCAGAGCACTGTAAGAAGCACTTGGGAAAGTACAATACAGCAATAAGAAGTGACAATCCCTGCCCACAATGAGCTCACAGTCTAGAGAAGGGGAGGCAGACATCCATCCAAACGGACATCAATATAAATAAATAAAATGGCAGATATATACATAAGTGCTATTGGGTAAGGAGAGGGGGGAGAGCAAAGGGAGCGAGTCGGGGTGATGCAGAAGGGAGTGGGAGATGAGGAAAAGTGGGGCTTAGTCAGGGAAGCCCTCTTGGAGGAGATGGCCCTTCAGTAAGGCTTGGAAGAGGGGGAGAGTCATTGTCTGTCGGATTTGAGGAGGGAGGGCTTTCCAGGCCTGAGGTAGAACGTCGGCCAGAGATTGGCAACCAAACAGGTGAGATGAAGCCACAGCTCCCCAAGAGGGGGTCAGGGGAAAGAAAGGATAGTACCTCACACTGCTCCAACAGGTTCCTTCATGTTTTTTTAGTGGGAGAAATTAGTAATTAAGTGAGGTTTGGAGATTTCATTAATCCAAGCCTACCAACTTGTACCCCTCTCTCTTACAGACTGCCAACAATCCAGACCTGGCTGGGCGTAATCATTATTATCATTACTATCGTTGTTGTATTTGTTAGGCATTTACTATGTTCCAAGCTCTGTTCTGAGCAATGGAGTAGATACAAATTAATCAGGTCGAACACAGTCCCCGTTCTACATGGGGCTTACAAACTAAGTAGGAGGGAGAACAGATCCTGCATCTCCATTTTACTGATGAGGAAACAGCAGCCCAGCGAAGTCAAGTGACTTACTCAAGGTCACACAGCAGGCGACTACAAAGCAAGGTCTTCTGACGCCCAGGCCCGTGCTTTTCCCACAAGGCCATGCTGCATCGGCTAACAGGGATTTGAAGACAGGAAGGAGGATCCCCAAGGAGTTTCAGGAAAATGCAGAGGGCCGGGTTACTGCCTTGAAAAAGGCCTGGGCTAGATCTCTGGTAAGAGAGCACTGGCGTCACAGAGCCCATTTAAGAGGGGAGAAGAGAAACAGACTTGGGCTGAAGCAAAGAAGGGAGAAGTTCCTGAATCTGACCCCCCTCCTACAATTAAAACCTAAGCCGGTCCTTGAGGTCCTTCTTTTAGGCAAAGGGTGCTCCCCTGGACATTTGTCTACCACTGTCTTTTCTCTTCCCCAGACTGACCCTCCTGGAGAAATGTCCAAACAGTCCATTTCAGGAGGATATCTAGGCTGTGCAGGTGGCCCATGCCAGTCAGCACTGATTCACACATCCTCTGTAAATGATTGTGCTTTGCCCAGTGACGTTTATTGAGGGTTTACTATGTGCACAGCACTGTACTAAGCATTTGGGAGAGTACAATACAGCACAGTTAGCAGACACACCCCCTACCCAAAACAAGCTTCCAGTCTAGATGGGGAGACAGACATTAATATGAATAAGTAATTTATAATATATAATTTAAAAATATATGTAAGTGCTGGGATTTATTTACATTAATGGCTGTCTACCCCCTTCTAGACTATAGGCACACTGTAGTTAGGGAATATGGCTATTTATTGTTGTATTTGCCCAAGTGCTTAGTACAATGCTCTGCCCACAGTAAGAACTCAATAAATGAGAATGAATGAATGAAAGGAATGGAGTAGATTGAGTAGGAGCAGAGGTCTATAGCTTGAATTTTTTCCTGGGGAAAAGCTTCCTAGACCTATTGCAGTGGGCAGCTCAACACACTCCAACCAATTGATCAATCGATCCATCATTAGTACTTATTGAGCATTTATCATGTGCAGAGCACTGTACTAAATGCTTAGGAGAATACAGTACAACACAATTATCAAACACATTCCCTCCTGGCCCATAACAAGCTTACAGTCTAGAGGGGGAAACAGACATTAATATGAATAAATAACTTATAATGTATAATTTAAAGATATGTACCTAAGTGCTGTGGGAGTAGATTGAGAAGGAGCAGAATTTCATGGCTTGAATTTTTCCCCAGAGAAAACCTTCTTAGACTTGTCCTAGTGACCACCGCAACACACTCCATCCAATCAATCAATCCATCAATCATATTCACTTAGAGCTTACTGTGTGCAGAGCACTAGATTGTAAACTCATTATGGGCAGGTAACTTGTTTGCTAATCTGTTGTACTCTCCCAAACGCTTAATTCGGTGCTCTGCGCTTAGTAAGCAACTAGGTCATGAGTTCTAATCCCAGCTCCACCATTTATCTGCTAGGTGACCTCGGGCAAGTCATTTCACTTCTCTGGGCCTCAGTTACCTCATCTGTAAAATGGGCAATGAGACTGTGAGCCCCAAATAAAATAGGGACTGTGTCCAATCTGATTAGCCTGTATCTATTCCAGTGCTTAGAGCAGTGTCTGGCACATAGTAAGCACTTAACAAATGCCATAATTATTATTAGTAGTAATAGTAAATGCTTAATGATTGATCAATTGTACTAGGTGCTTGGGAGAGTACAATTTACCAATATAACAGACCTATTCCCTGCCCTCAAGGAGCTTACAGTGGGGGGGGGTGACAGTAATATAAATAAATTACGGAGATGTACAAAAGTGCTGTGGGGCTGAGGTGGGGGGGTGAATAAAGGGAGCAAATCAGGGTAATGTGGAAGGGAGTGATTAGGAAGCCTGACATTTTCTGTGTTTCTTGCAGTCATGTTTCATCTCTGTGACACGGATTGTAATGGTCTCTTGGACAGCTCGGTAAACTCCCTCTCCCTGGCAATGCGCTCACTCAGACAGAAGAAGCAGCGTGGCCTAGTGGAAAGAGCACGGGCCTGGTAGTCACAAGGACCTGGGTTCTAATCCCAGCTCCACCCCTTGTCTGCTCTGTGACCTTGGGTAAGTCACTTCACTTCTCCGTGGCTCATTTCTCTCATCTGTAAAATGGGGATGAAGACTGTGAACCCCATGTGGGACAGGAACTGTGTCCAACCTGATTAGCTCAAATCTAGTCCAGCGCTTAGAACAGTGCCTAGCACATAGTAAGTGCCTAACAAATGGCATAAAAAATAGAAATGGCCATCAAGGTCTAAGATAGCCCATAGAGAAGGACAGAAGGACATCTAGTTGACCCTAAGTGCCTCAGCTCTTGGGACACCCCTGTGTTACAGGACTGGCGTGAGAAGCTAAGGGACTGGGCTTGTGTCCTATCCCCTCTGGCCCACCTGAGCAAGGCTCAGGGCACGCTGGTCTAAGACAAACATCCCTCCGGGTCCTTGAACAGGGTAACAAGGAACATTGTGTTTGCCAAAGAGCTGAGTTCTAAGCATTGGATGTAAAAACAACTGAACCTTGACTGGAAGATTAATCACTGTTATGGGTACTGTATAAAACCAAGAGATATGGTGAGATCATTGTTATGGGTACTGTATAAAACCAAGTGATACGGTGAAATAAACTAGTCTATTGCCATGAGCCTTAGACTCACCTGGCCCGCTCTTTCCCCTCTCTCTATTTTCTTCACTGAGCACTTATCACGCCAAATGCTGGCACCCCTGCCCTGGGGACATCCACCCTATTTAGTGGGGTACCTATTAAGTGCTTACTATGGGTCAAGCTCTGTACTATGCACCACAGTTGATATAAGTTAATCAAGTTGGAAGCAGTCCTTATCCCAAGTGGGTCTCACAGTCTGGAGGAGAAGGAGAAAGGGTATTGCCTTGAATCCCTATGTTGCAGATGAGGAAACTGAGTTATATGACATGCCCAAGGTCACACAACAGGCAAGTGGCAGAGCCAGGATTGGAATTTACATCTTCTGACTCTCAGGGGTGTGCTCTATCCACTGGAACACACTGCTTCCCTCTTCTGTCCGGCCGAAATCAATCAATCAGTGGTACTTATTGAGTGCTTACTGTGTGCAGAGCACTGTACCAACCTCTGGGGAAGGTACATAACAAAAAGAGTTGGTAAGTACGGATTCCCTGCCCGCAACGAGTTTGCAGTCTACAGAAGAGACCCTCCCCAACCTAGATTTTTGCATGTGTTCAAGAGAGAAGAGTTCAGTCAGTCAGATGATCGTATTTATTGAGCACTTCCTGTGTGCACTTCCTGTGTGCAGAGCACTGTATTAAGCGCTTGGGAGAGTACAATAATAACAGACCAATTCCCTGCCCACAGCTGAGCCTGACAGTCCTAGAGAGTGAAGATAGATCAATCAATACTTAAAAAATAAATTGCAGATATACCTATCATCCGTACACATAACATATTCAGGCACCGTCAGTCATATTATTGCGCACTACTGTGTGCAGAGCATTGTATTAAGCGCTTGGAAAGTACAATTCAGGAATAAAGAGAGACGATCCCTGCCCTCACCGGACTTACAGTCTCAAAGTCTACATATGATGATGATGATGGTGGTGGTATTTGTTAAGCGCTTACTATGTGCAGAGCACTGTTCTAAAAGCTGGGGGGATACAAGGTAATCAGGTTGTCCCACGTAGGGCTCACAGTTTTCATCCCCATTTTACAGATGAGGGAACTGAGGCACTGAGAAGTGAAGTGACTTGCCCAAAGTCACACAGCTGGCAAGTGGCGGAGCCGGGATCAGAACCCATGACCTCTGACTCCCAAGCCCAGGCTCTTTCCACTGAACCATGCTGCTCCTCTTTACAGCCTACATATCATACATACATCTACATATCAGAAGGGGATGACAGAGATGTGATGGAAAGAAAATGATAAATGGGAGAATAGATAGGAAGAAGAGGAACATTGACCTAAATCTCCCACCATGAGAACGATTTATCCATCCCACCTTTCCCCCGTAATTAAGAGTCTATTGTTCTGGGACCCTCGCCCACTATGAAGCATGGCTCAGAGGAGAGACAATAAGGAACAGGGTGAAACCCTGCCTCAGCCTGCCTGTTTTAATGAAAAATCGGCTTATGT
>NW_024396762.1:0-22346 GCF_004115215.2 Ornithorhynchus anatinus | reverse complement strand
AGAGGTTTAGCCTGAAGAAAAGATCAGGCCGGGAAGCAAAAGGGGGCGGGAAATTGGGAGCAGAGGTTTAACCGGGAGCAGAGGTTTACCCGGAGAAAAAGATCAGGCCGGGAGCAAAGGGCGGGCCGGGGCAGAGGTTTGACCGGGAGCAGAGGTTTAGCCCGCAGAAATGATCAGGCCGGGAGCAAAGGGAGTGCCGGAGGCAGAGGTTTAACCAGGAGCAGAGGTTTAGCCGGGAAAAAAATCAGGCCGGGAGCCAAGGGCGGGCCGGCGGCAGAGGTTTAACCGGGAGCAGAGGTTTAGCCGGGAGAAAAGATCAGGCCGGGAGCAAAGGGCGGGCCGGGGGCAGAGGTTTAACCGGGAGCAGAGGTTTAGCTGGGAGAAAAGATCAGGCCGGGAGAAAAGAGAGACCCTCGGAAAAGGTGGGGCCGGGAGCAAAGATCAGGCCCGCAGAAAAGGTTAGGCCGGAAGCAAAGGTCAGGTCGGGAGCACAGGTCAGGGCGGGGGAAAAGATCAAGCCGGGAGCATAGGGCGGGCCGGGAGCAGAGGCAAGACCCGCAGAAAAGATCAGGCCGGAAGAAAAACGTCGGGCCGAAAAAAAAATGTCTAGCCGGGAGCAGAGGTTTGGACGGGAGAAAAGGTGGGGCCGGGAGTAAAGGTCAGGCCCGCAGAAAAGGTTAATCCAGAAGAAAAAGGTCAGGTCTGGAGCTCAGGTCAGGCCGCGGGCAGAGGTTTAGCCGGGAGAAAAGATCAGGCCGCGAGCAAAGGGCGGTTCGGGACCAGAAGTTTAACAGGGAGCAGAGGTTTAGCCGGGAGAAAAGATCAGGCCGGGAGCAAAGGGAGACCTGCAGAAAAGGTGGGGCCGGGAGCAAAGGTCAGGCCCGCAGAAAAGGTTAATTCGGAAGAAAAATATCAGGTCGAAAGCACAGGTCAGGACAGGAGCAGAGGTTTAGCTGGGAGAAAAATGGGGCTGGGAGCAAATGGCGGGCCGGAGGCAGAGGTTGAACCGGCAGCTGAGGTTTAGCCGGGAGAAAAGATCAAGCCGGGAGCAAAGGGCAGGCCGGGGGCAGAGGTTTAACCGGGAGCAGAGGTTTAGCCGCGAGAAAAGATCAGGCTGGGAGCAAAGGGCGGGCCGGGGGCAGAGGTTTAACAGGGAGCAGTGGTTTAACCGGGAGAAAAGATCAGGCCGGGAGCAAAGGGCGGGCCGGGAGCAGAGGTTTAACCGGGAGCAGAGGTTTAGCCGGGAGAAAAGATCAGGCCGGGAGCAAAGGGCGGGCCGGGGCAGAGGCTTAAGTGGCAGCAGAGGTTTAGCCGGGAGAAAAAATCAGGCCGGGAGCAAATGACGGGCGGGGGGCAGAGGTTTAACTGGGAGCAGAGATTTAGCCGGGAGAAAAGATAAGGCCGGGAGCAAAGGGGGGGCCAGGGGCAGGCAGAGGTTTAACCGGGAGCAGAGATTTAGCCGGGAGAAATGATCAGGCCGGGAGCAAAGGGCGGGCCGGGGGTAGAGGTTTCACCGGGAGCAGAGGTTTAGCCGGGAGAAAAGATCAGGCCGGGAGCAGAGGTTTAGCCGGGAAAAAAGATCAGGCCGGGAGCAAAGGGAGACCCGCAGAAAAGGTGGGGCCGGGAGCAAAGGTCAGGCCCGCAGAAAAGGTTAGGCCGGAAGAAAAGGTCAGGTAGGGAGCACAGGGCAGGGCGGGGGAAAAGATCAAGCCGGGAGAATAGGGCGGGCCGGGAGCAGAGGCCAGACCTGCAGAAAAGGTCAGGCCGCAAGAAAAAGGTCTGGCCGAAAAAAAAGGTGTAGCAGGGAGCAGAGGTTTGGACGGGAGAAAAGGTGGGGCCGGGAGCAAAAGTCAGGCCCACACAAAAGGTTAATCCAGAAGAAAAAGGTCAGGTGTGGAGCACAGGTCAGGCCGCGGGCAGAGGTTTAGCCGGGAGAAAAGATCAGGCCGGGAGCAAAGGGCGGGCCGGGGGCAGAGGTCAGGCTGGGAGCAGAGGTTTGTCCGGGAGCAGATGTTTGGCCAGGAGCAGAGGTTTGGCCGGGAGCAGAGGTTTGGCCGGGAGCAGAGGTTAAGCCGGGAGAAAAGATCAGGCCGGGAGCAAAGGGCGGGCCGGGGGCAGAGGTTTAACCGGGAGCAAAGCTTTAGCCGGGAGAAAAGATCAGGCCGGGACTAAAGGGCGGGCCGGGGGCAGAGGTTTAACCGGGAGCAGAGGTTTAGCCGGAAGAAAAGATCAGGCTGGGAGCAAAGGGCGGGCCGGGGGCAGAGGTTTAACCGGGAGCAGCGGTTTAGCCAGGAGAAAAGGTCAAGCCGGGAGCAAAGGGCGGGCCGGGGGCAGAGGCTTAACCGGGAACAGAGGTTTTGCCAGGAGAAATGAACAGGCCGGGAGCAAAGGGCGGGGCGGGAGCAGAGGTTTAGCCGGGAGAAAAGATCAGGCAGGGAGCAAAGGGCGGGCCGGGGGCAGAGGTTTAACCGGGAGCAGAGGTTTTGCCGGGAGCAAAGATCAGGCCGGGAGCAAAGGGAGACCCGCAGAAAAGGTGGGGTCGGGAACAAAGTTCAGGCCCGCAGAAAAGTTTAATCTGGAAGAAAAAGATCAGGTCGTAAGCACAGGTCACGCCAGGAGCAGAGGTTTAGCCGGGAGAAAAGATCAGGCCGGGAGCAGAGGTTGGGCTGGGAGCAGAGGTTTAGCCGGGAGAAAAGATCAGGCCGGGAGCAAAGGGAGACCCGCAGAAAAGGCGGGGCCGGGAGCAAAGATCAGGCCCGCAGAAAAGGTTAATCCGGAAGAAAAGATCAGGTCGGAAGCACAGGTCAGGCCAGGAGCA
This sequence comes from Ornithorhynchus anatinus, assembly GCF_004115215.2. Lineage (NCBI taxonomy): Eukaryota > Metazoa > Chordata > Mammalia > Monotremata > Ornithorhynchidae > Ornithorhynchus > Ornithorhynchus anatinus. The sequence goes on along the minus strand of NW_024396762.1, from coordinate 19,528 downwards.
GAGGTTTAGCCTGGAGAAAAGATCAGACCGGGAGCAAAGGCCGGGCCGGGGGCAGAGGTTTGGCCCGGAGAAAAGATCGGGCCGGGAGCAAAGGGAGACCCGCAGAAAAGGTGGGCCCGGGAGCAAAGATCAGGCCCGCAGAAAAGGTTAATCCGGAAGAAAAAGATCAGGTCGGAAGCACAGGTCAGGCCAGGAGCAGAGGTTTAGCCGGGAGAAAAGATCAGACTGGGAGCAAAGGGCGGGCCGGGGGCAGAGGTTTGGCCCGGAGAAAAGATCAGGCCGGGAGCAAAGGGCGGGCCGGGGGCAGAGGTTTAAGCGGGAGCAGAGGTTTACCCGGGAGAAAAGATCAGGCCGGGAGCAAAGGGTGGGCCGGGGGCAGAGGTTTAACCGGGAGCAGAGGTTTAACTGGGAGAAATGATCAGGCTGGGAGCAAAGGGAGTGCCGGGGGCAGAGGTTTAACCGGGAGCAGAGGTTTAGCCGGGAAAAAAGATCAGGCCGGGAGCAAAGGGAGACCCGCAGAAAAGGTGGGGCCGGGAGCAAATGTTAGGCGCGCAGAAAAGGTTAATCCAGAAGAAAAAGGTCAGGTCTGGAGCACAGGTCAGGCTGCGGGCAGAGGTTTAGCCGGGAGAAAATATCAGGCCAGGAGCAGAGGGCGGGCCAGGAGCAGAGGTTTAGCCGGGAGAAAAGATGAGGCTGGGAGCAAATGGCGGGCCGGGGGCAGAGGTTTAACCGGCAGCAGAGGTTTAGTCGGGAGAAATGATCAGGCCGGGAACAAAGGGCGGGCTGGGGGCAGAGGTTTAACCGGGAGCAGAGTTTGGGCCAGGAGCAGAGGCTTAGCCGGGAGAAAAGATCAGGCCGGGAGCAAAGGGCGGGCCGGCGGCAGAGGTTTAACCAGGAGCAGAGGTTTAGCCTGGAAAAAAGATCAGGCCGGGAGCAAAGGGAGACCCGCAGAAAAGGTGGGGCCGGGAGCAAAGTTCAGGCCCGCAGAAAAGGTTAATTCGGAAGAAAAAGATCAGGTCGGAAGCACAGGTCAGGCCAGGAGCAGAGGTTTAGCCAGGAGAAAAGATGGGGCTGGGAGCAAATGGTGGGACGGGGGCAGAGGTTTAACCGGCAGCGGAGGTTTAGCCGGGAGAAAAGATCAAGCCGGGAGCCAAGGCGGGCTGGGGGCAGAGGTTTAACCGGGCGCAAAGGTTTAGCCAGGAGAAGAGATCAGCCCGGGAGCAAAGGGCGGGCCGGGAGCACAGGTTTAACCGGGAGCAGAGGTGTAGCCGGGAGAAAAGATCAGCCCGGGAGCAAAGGGCGGGCAGGGGGCAGAGGTTTAACCGGGAGCAGAGGTTTAGCCGGGAAAAAAGATCAGGCCGGGAGCAAAGGGAGACCCGTAGAAAAGGTGGGGCCGGGAGCAAAGGTTGGGCCCGCAGAAAAGGTTAGGTCGGAGGAAAAGGTCAGGTCGGGAGCACAGGTCAGGGCGGGGGAAAAGATCAAGCCGGGAGCATAGGGCGGGCCGGGAACAGAGGCCAGACCCGCAGAAAAGGTCAGGCCGGAAGAAAAAGGTCGGGCCGAATAAAAAAGTCTAGCCGGGGGCAGAGGTTTGGCCGGGAGAAAAGGTGGGGCCGGGAGCAAAGGTCAGGCCCGCAGAAAAAGTGAATCCAGAAGAAAAAGGTCAGGTCTGGAGCACAGGTCAGGCCGCGGGCAGAGGTTTAACCGGGAGCAGAGGTTTAGCCGGGAGAAAAGATCAGGCCGGGAGAAAAGGGCGGGCTGGGGGCAGAGGTTTAACCGGGAGCAGTGGTTTAGCCGGGAGAAAAGATCAGGCCGGGATCAAAGGGCGGGGCGGGGGCAGAGGTTTACCCCGGAGCAGAGGTTTAGCCAGGAGAAAAGATCAGGCCGGGAGCAAAGGGCGGGCCGGGGGCAGACGTTTAACCGGGAGCAGAGGTTTAGCCGGGAGAAAAGATCAGTCCGGGAGCAAAGGTCGGGCCGAGGGCAGAGGTTTCAGCGGGAGCAGAGGTTAAGCCGGGAGAAAAGATCAGGCCCGGAGCAAAGGGCGGACCGGGGGCAGAGGTTTAACCAGGAGCAGTGGTTTAGCCGGGAGAAAAGATCAGGCCGGGAGCAAAGGGCGGGGCGGGGGCAGAGGTTTAACCCGGAGCAGAGGTTTAGCCGGCAGAAAAGATCAGGCCGGGAGAAAAGGGAGACCCGCAGAAAAGGTGGGGCCGGGAGCAAAGGTCAGGCCTGCAGAAAAGGTTAATCCAGAAGAAAAAGGTCAGGTCTGGAGCACAGGTAAGGACGCGGCCAGAGGTTTAGCCTGAAGAAAAGATCAGGCCGGGAGCAAAGGGCGGGATGGGAGCAGAGGTTTAACCGGGAGCAGAGGTTTACCCGGGAGAAAAGATCAGGCCGGGAGCAAAGGGCGGGCCGGGGGCAGAGGTTTGACCGGGAGCAGAGGTTTAGCCCGGAGAAATGATCAGGCCGGGAGCAAAGGGAGTGCCGGGGGCAGAGGTTTAATCAGGAGCAGAGGTTTAGCCGGGAAAAAAGATCAGGCCGGGAGCCAAGGGCGGGCCGGCGGCAGAGGTTTAACCGGGAGCAGAGGTTTAGCCGGGAGAAAAGATCAGGCCGGGAGCAAAGGGCGGGCCGAGGGCAGAGGTTTAACCGGGAGCAGAGGTTTAGCTGGGAGAAAAGATCAGGCCGGGAGAAAAGAGAGACCCTCGGAAAAGGTGGGGCCGGGAGCAAAGATCAGGCCCGCAGAAAAGGTTAGGCCGGAAGAAAAGGTCAGGTCGGGAGCACAGGTCAGGGCGGGGGAAAAGATCAAGCCGGGAGCATAGGGCGGGCCGGGAGCAGAGGCAAGACCCGCAGAAAAAATCAGGCCGGAAGAAAAAGGTCGGGCCGAAAAAAAATGTCTAGCCGGGAGCAGAGGTTTGGACGGGAGAAAAGGTGGGGCCGGGAGCAAAGGTCAGGCCCGCAGAAAAGGTTAATCTAGAAGAAAAAGGTCAGGTCTGGAGCTCAGGTCAGGCCGCGGGCAGAGGTTTAGCCGGGAGAAAAGATCAGGCCGCGAGCAAAGGGCGGTTCGGGACCAGAGGTTTAACAGGGAGCAGAGGTTTAGCCGGGAGAAAAGATCAGGCCGGGAGCAAAGGGAGACCCGCAGAAAAGGTGGGGCCGGGAGCAAAGGTCAGGCCCGCAGAAAAGGTTAATTCGGAAGAAAAAGATCAGGTCGAAAGCACAGGTCAGGACAGGAGCAGAGGTTTAGCTGGGAGAAAAATGGGGCTGGGAGCAAATGGCGGGCCGGGGGCAGAGGTTGAACCGGCAGCTGAGGTTTAGCTGGGAGAAAAGATCAAGCCGGGAGCAAAGGGCGGGCCGGGGGCAGAGGTTTAACCGGGAGCAGAGGTTTAGCCGGGAGAAAAGATCAGGCTGGGAGCAAAGGGCGGGCCGGGGGCAGAGGTTTAACAGGGAGCAGTGGTTTAACCGGGAGAAAAGATCAGGCCGGGAGCAAAGGGCCGGCCGGGAGCAGAGGTTTAACCGGGAGCAGAGGTTTAGCCGGGAGAAAAGATCAGGCCGGGAGCAAAGGGCGGGCCGGGGGCAGAGGCTTAAGTGGCAGCAGAGGTTTAGCCGGGAGAAAAAATCAGGCCGGGAGCAAATGACGGGCGGGGGGCAGAGGTTTAACTGGGAGCAGAGGTTTAGCCGGGAGAAAAGATCAGGCCGGGAGCAGAGGTTTAACCGGGAGCAGAGGTTTAGCCGGGAAAAAAGATCAGGCCGGGAGCAAAGGGAGACCCGCAGAAAAGGGGGGGCCGGGAGCAAAGGTCAGGCCCGCAGAAAAGGTTAGGCTGGAAGAAAAGGTCAGGTAGGGAGCACAGGGCAGGGCGGGGGAAAAGATCAAGACGGGAGAATAGGGCGGGCCGGGAGCAGAGGCCAGACCTGCAGAAAAGGTCAGGCCGGAAGAAAAAGGTCTGGCCGAAAAAAAGGTGTAGCCGGGAGCAGAGGTTTGGACGGGAGAAAAGGTGGGGCCGGGAGCAAAAGTCAGGCCCACACAAAAGGTTAATCCAGAAGAAAAAGGTCAGGTGTGGAGCACAGGTCAGGCCGCGGGCAGAGGTTTAGCCGGGAGAAAAGATCAGGCCGGGAGCAAAGGGCGGGCCGGGGGCAGAGGTTTAACCGGCAGCAGAGGTTTAGCGGGAGAAAAGATCAGGCCGGGAGCAAAGGGCGGGCCGGGGGCAGAGGTTTAAGTGGGAGCAGAGGTTTAGCCGGGAGAAAAAATCAGGCCGGGAGCAAAGGGCGGGCCGGGGGCAGAGGTTTAACCGGGAGCAGAGGTTGGGCCTGGAGCAGAGGTTTAGCTGGGAGAAAATATCAGGCCGCGAGCACAGGTTTAGCCGGGAGCGGAGGTATGGACGGGAGGAAAGATCAGGCTTGGAGTAAAGGCAGACCCGCAGAAGAGGTTTAGCTGAGAGAAAGGTTCAGGCCGGGAGCAGAGTTTTGGCCAGGAGTAGAGGTTTGGCCGGGAGCAGGTGTTTGGCCGGGAGAACAGATCAGGCCGGGAGCAAAGGTCCGGCCGGGAGCACAGGTTTAGCCGGGAGCAGAGGTTTGGACGGGAGGAAAGATGAGGCCGGGAGCAAAGGGCAGACCCGCAGAAGAGGTTTAGCTGAGAGAAAAGGTCAGGGCGGGAGCAGAGGTTTGGCCGGGAGCAAATGGGGCCGGGAGCAGAGACCAGACCCGCAGAAAAGGTCAGGCCTGGAGCAAAGGTCAGGCCCGCAGAAGAGGTTTAGCTGAGAGAAAAGGTCAGGCCGGGAGAAAAGGTGGGGCCGGGAGCAAAGGTCGGACCCGCAGAAAAGGTTAATCCAGAAGAAAAAGTTCAGGTCGGGAGCACAGGTCAGGCTGGGATCAGAGGTTTAGCCGGGAGAAAAGATTAGGCGGGGAGCAAAGTTCGGGCCGGGAGCAGAGGTTTGGCCGGGACCAGAGGTTTAGCTGGGAGAAAAGGTGGGGCGGGGAGAAAAAGTCGCGCCGGGAGCAAAGGGCGGGCCGGGAACAGAGGTGTAACCTGGAGCAGAGGTTTGGCCGGGAGAAAAGATCAGGCCGGGAGCAAAGGGCGGGCCGGGAGCAGAGGTTTAACCAGGAACAGAGGTTTAGCAGGGAGAAAAGATCAGGCCAGGAGCAAAGGGCGGGCCGGGAGCAGAGGTTTAGCCGGGAGCAGATGTTTGGCCGGGAGAAAAGATCAGGACGGGAGCAAAGGGAGTGCCGGGGGCAGAGGTTTAACCGGGAGCAGAGGTTTAGCCGGGAGAAAAGATCAGGACGGGAGCAAAGGGCTGGCCGGGGGCAGAGGTTTAACCGGGAGAAAAGATCCGGTCGGAAGCAAAGGGCGGGCCGGGGGCAGAGGTCAGGCCGGGAGAAAAGGTCAGGCCGGGAGAAAGGATCAGGCCGGGAGCAAAGGATCAGGCCGGGAGCAAAGGGTGGGCCGGGGGCAGAGATTTAGCCGGGAGAAAACATCAGGCCGGAAGAAAGGATCAGGCCGGGAGCAAAGGGCGGGCCGGGGGCAGAGGTTTAGCCGGGAGAAAACATCAGGCCGGAAGAAAAGATCAGGCAGGGAGCAAAGGGCGGTCCGGGGGCAGAGGTTTAACCGGGAGCAGAGGTTTAGCCGGGAGAAAAGATCAGGCCAGGAGCAAAGGGCGGGCCGGGGTCAGAGGTTTAGCCAAGAGAAAAGATCCGTTCGGAAGCAAAGGGCGGGCCGGGGGCAGAGGTTTCACCGGGAGAAAAGATCAGGCCGGGAGCAAAGGGCGGGATGGGAGCAGAGGTTTAGCCGGGAGAAAAGATTAGACCGGGAGCAAAGCGCGGGCCGGGGGCAGAGATTTAACCGGGAGCAGAGATTTAGCCGGGAGAAGAGATCAGGCTAGGAGCAAAGGGCGGGGCAGGGGCAGAGGTTCAACCGGGAGCAGAGGTTTAGCCGGGAGAAAAGATCAGGCCGGGAGCAGAGGTTTGGCCGGGAGAAAAGGTGGGGCCGGGAGAAAAGGTGGGGCCGGGAGAAAAGGTCAGGGCGGGAGCAAAGGTCAGACGCGCAGAAAAGGTTAATCCAGAATTAAAAGGTCAGGTCGGGAGCACAAGTCAGGCCTGGAGCAGAGGTTTGTCCGGGAGAAAAGATCCCGTTGGAAGCAAAGGGCGGGCCGTGGGCAGAGGTTTGTCCGGGAGCAGAGGTTTAGCCGGGAGAAAACATCAGGCCGGGAGCAGAGGGCGGGCCGGGGGCAGAGATTTAGCCGGGAGAAAACATCAGGCCGGAAGAAAGGATCAGGCCGGGAGCAAAGGGCGGGCCGGGGGCAGAGGTTTAGCCAGGAGAAAAGATCCGGTCGGAAACAAAGGGCGGGCCTGGGGCGGAGGTTTAACCGGGAGAAAAGACCAGGCCGGGAGCAAAGGGCGGGCCGGGAGCAAAGGTCAGGCCCGTTGAAAAGGTTAATCCGGAAGAAAAAGGTAAGGTCGGGAGTACAGGTCAGGCCAGGAGTAGAGGTTAGACCCGCAGAAAAGTTTAGGGCGGAAGAAAAGTCAGACCCGCAGAAAAGTTTAGGCCGGAAGAAAAGGTCAGGTCGGGAGCACAGGTCAGGCTGGGAGCAGAGGTTTAGCCGGGAGAAAAGATGGGGCTGGGAGCAAATGGCAGGCCGGGGGCAGACGTTTAACTGGGAGCAGAAGTTTAGCCGGGAGAAAAGATCAAGCCGGGAGCAAAGGGTGGGCCGGGGGCAGAGGTTTAACCGGGAACAGAGGTTTAGCCGGGAGAAGAGATCAGGCCGGGAGCAAAGGGCGGGCCGGGGGCAGAGGTTTAACCGGGAGCAGAGATTTAGCCGGGAAAAAAGATCAGGCCGGGAGCAAAGGGCGGGCCGGGGGCAGAGGTTTAGCCGGGGGAAAAGATCAGGCCGGGACCAAAGGGAGACCCGCAGAAAAGGTGGGGCCGGGAGCAAAGGTCAGGCCCGCAGAAAAGGTTAATCCAGAAGAAAATGTCAGGTCTGGAGCACAGGTCAGGCCGCGGGCAGAGGTTTAGCCGGGAGAAAAGACCAGGCCGGGAGCAAAGGTCGGGCCGGGAGCAGAGATTTAGCCAGGAGAAAAGATCAGGCCGGGAGCAAAGGGAGTGCCGGGGGCAGAGGTTTAACCAGGAGCAGAGGTTTAGCCGGGAGAAATGATCAGGCCGGGAGCAAAGGGCGGGCCGGGGGCAGAGGTTTAACCAGCAGCAGAGGTTTAGCTGGGAGAAATGATCAGGCCGGGAGCAAAGGGAGTGGCGGGGGAAGAGGTTTAACTGGGAGCAGAGGTGTAGCTGGGAGAAAAGATCAGGCCGGGAGCAAAGGGCAGGCCGGCGGCAGAGGTTTAACCGGGAGCATTGGTTTAGCTGGGAGAAAAGATCAGGCCGGGAGCAAAGGGCAGACCCGCCGAAAAGGTTTAGCTGAGAGAAAAGGTCAGGCTGGGACCAGAGGTTTGGCCGGGAGAAAAGGTGGGGCCGGGAGCAAAGGGCAGGGCGGGAGCAAAAGTCAGACGCGCAGAAAAGGACCGGCCGGGAGCTCAGGACCGACGGGGAACAAAGGTGGGGCGAGCTGGGGAATGACCCAGGGGAGGAGAGGGGGCCCGGGGAGGGCAGGGGCCAAGACGAGCGGGGTGGGGGCGGCAAGGGGAAGTCAGCAGCAGAAACGGGGAGGCGGCGGCCAGGGCCGAGGGGGAGGGCCGGAGCCGAGGTCGGCGAGCGCTCCGGGAACACCGGAGGCCGGGGACCAAGCGGAGGCCAGGCAGACGGCGGGGCCCGAGGTCGAGGCCAGGCGATGGGAGGACAAGGGGGGTGGCGAGAGGGGAAAGGGGGGCGCGAGCGGCCAAAGGCAAAACCGGGACCAAGGGGGGGCCTCGCGCCAGAAGTGAGGGCGCGCAGGGCCAGGCCAGGCAAGGCCAGGCCAGGGGAGGGGGAGAGAGCCGGCGCGAGGGCAAGAGGGGAGGGCCCAAGACGGGGAAAAGGGGGGGGAACACCGGGCCGTCCCGTGGGGGGGCCGGTGGGGCCAGAGAGTCCAAAGCCACAAGAAGAACAAGAAGAAGAAGAGGAAGAAGAAGAAAAAGAAGAATCCTCCTCCGTTGGCTCCGGCTCCTCCTCCTACGCATCCTGCTGGTCGAGGCAAGGGAGGAGGAGGTTGGGGGGGCCGGCCGGTCCGGCGGGGCCAGGCTCTCCAGCCGCTCGGGGCGGGACCCTGCCCCGGCGGCGGCGGTGGTGACGACAACAGTGAGGGCGACTCGAAGGGTACGGCGCCGCCCGCCCCCCCCGACTCACGTGCAGGTGCTCTCCATCTTCTCCCACTGAGGTCGGTGTGGCCCCGCCGAGGGGCGGGCAGCAGGCTCCAGTGTTGGGCCCGGACGGGCCGGGCCGGCACCGCCGGCAGGCCCCACCGTGGTTCGGGCCTGGGAGGGCAAGAGAAACAAACGCCAGAGTGAGGCAGCCAGCCAGCCACCCAGCGAGCCAGCTCCCACCTCCGGCCGAGCTGCGGGGCACCTGCCCGCCCACCCGCCCTCCCTCTCTGGCGGCCGCGGTTCCCTGGCCTAGGCCCCGCGACGTCCGTGAACATCAGAGTCCCCCGCCCCACACGGACCCACCCTCCTCAGCCCGGAAAGGGGGCCAGCTGGCCGGGGGTGAGGCAGGGTCTCCTCGGGGGCCCTTGCCGGCCTGGGGTGGAGAGGGCGGTGGGGGTTGCGGTGCTTCGCCTGTTCCCAGCCGAGCGGACCCGACGGGCCGCCCGCAAGGAGCCCGGACCCACGGGGTCCCGGGATGGGCCTGCGTCTCATCCCGCGGCTTCCCCCGCCACCACTCACCCAGGAAAACACAACCCCCCCGCCGCCCCCCCTGCCCCCTGGGGTGGCCGCGCAGCCCAGGACCCCAGGAGAACACCGAACAGCCTCCAAGCCCGGGTGGCGGGGATGGGGTGGGGCTGGGCCCATGGGGAGGCGAGGGCCACCAGAGAGGCCCGTGGCAACGTTCAGGCCCAGGAGGACCCGGGAGACCGAGGGAGACGGGTCGGCCGGGAGGAGAAGGCGAGACGGGGAGAAGAAAACAAAGCGGGGGGCGAGGGGAGACGGGCGGGGGGGCTGGGGGGAAAGTGGGGCCCGGGGAGAGAGTGGGGCCGGGCGCCAAAAGGACGGGAGGGGGAAGGGGAAGGCCGGGAGGAGAAAGGGGGCCGAGGGCAAAAGGTGGGGCCGGGAAACCAGCTGACGGGCCGTCAAACGGGGGACCGAGGACAAAGGGGGTGGCCCGGAGAAAAGGGACCACGGCGACCTGTCCGCCACAGCACACAGGGGCCGGGGTGGAGGGGGAGCCTGGGCCCATGGGGAGGCGAGGGCACCCAGGGAGGCCCGTGGCAACAGTCAGGCCCGGGCGGACCCAGGAGACCAAGGGAGACGGGTCGGCCGGGAGGAGATGGCGAGACGGGGAGAAGAAAAAAAAGCAGGGGCGAGGGCAGACTGGCGGGTGTGCTGGGGGTAAAGTGGGGCCCGGGGACAGAGTGGGGCCGGGCGCCAAAAGGACGGGAGGGGGAAGGGGGGGGCCGGGAGGAGAAAGAGGCACGAGGGCAAAAGGTGGGGCCGGGAAGCCGGCTGACGGGCCGCAAACCGGGGGACCTAGGACAAAGGGGGAGGCCCGGAGAAAAGAGACCGCGGCGACAAAAGGCCGGGCCCGGGAACAGAGGTCGTCGAGAGGAAAAGGTCCGACGAGGGCAAAAGGGGGTGGGGAGGGCGAGGCGACAAGGGGACGGGGCCGGGAAAGGGGAGGCCCACAGCCAAGTGGAGGCCCGGACACAAAACGGAGCAGCCGAGGAGCAAAGGGTTCACGGGGAGCAGAAGTTGGGCCGGGAGCTAAGGTCAGCCCCGCAGAAAAGGTTAGGCTGGAAGAAAAGGTCAGGTCGGGAGCACAGGTCAGGGCGGGGGAAAAGATCAAGCCGGGAGCATAGGGCGGGCCGGGAGCAGAGGCCAGACCCGCAGAAAACGTCAGGCCGGAAGAAAAAGGTCGGGCCGAAAAAAAAGGCCTAGCCGCGAGCAGAGGTTTGGAGGGGAGAAAAGGTGGGTCCGGGAGCAAAGGTCAGGCCCGCAGAAAAAAATTAATCCAGAAGAAAAAGGTCAGGTCTGGAGCACAGGTAAGGCCGCGGCCAGAGGTTTAGCCGGAAGAAAAGATCAGGCCGGGAGCAAAGGGCGGGCCGGGAGCGGAGGTTTAACCGGGAGCAGAGGTTTAGCCGGGAGAAAAGATCAGGCCGGGAGCAAAGGGCGGGCAGGGGTCAGAGGTTTAACCGGGAGCAGAGGTTTAGCCGGGAGAAATGATCAGGCCTGGAGCAAAGGGAGTGCCGGGGGCAGAGGTTTAACCGGCAGCAGAGGTTTAGCCGGGAGAAAAGATCAGGCCGGGAGCAAAGGGCGGGCCGGGGGCAGAGGTTTAACGCGGAGCAGAGGTTTAGCCGGGAGAAAAATGGGGCTTGGAGCAAATGGCGGGGCTGGGGCAGAGGTTTAACCAGGAGCAGAATTTTAGCCGGGAGAAAAGATCAGGCCCGGAGCAAAGGGCGGGCCAGGAGCAGAGGTTTAGCCGGGAGCAGAGGTTTAGCCGGGAGAAAAGATAAGGCCGGGAGCAAAGGGCGAGCCGGGGGCAGAGGTTTCACCAGGAGAAATGATCAGGTCGGGAGCAAAGGGGGACCCGCAGAAGAGCTTAGGCCGGAAGAAAAGGTCAGTTCGGGAGCAAAGGGTGGGCCGGGGGCAGAGATTTAACTGGGAGCAGAGGTTTAGCCGAGAGAAAAGATGGGGCTGGGAGCAAATGGCGGGCCAGGGGCAGAGGTTTAGCCGGGAGCAGTGGTTTAGCCGGGAGATATGATCAAGCCGTGAGCAAAGGGCGGGACGGGGGCAGAGGTCAGGCCGGGAGAAAACATCAGGCCGGGAGCAAAGGGCAGGCGGGGGCAGAGGTCAGGGCGGGAGAAAACATCAGTCCGGGAGCAAAGGGCGGGCCGGAGGCAGAGGTCAGGCCGGGAGAAAAGATGGAGCTGGGAGCAAAGGGCGGGCCGGGGGCAGAGGTTTAAACGGTAGCAGAGTTTTAGCCTGGAGAAAAGATCAGGCTGGGAGCAGAGGTTGGGCCGGGAGCAGAGGTTTAGCCGGGAGAAAAGATCAGGCCGGGAGCAAAGGGAGACCCGCAAAAAAGGCGGGGCCGGGAGCAAAGATCAGGCCCGCCGAAAAGGTTAATCCGGAAGAAAAAGATCAGGTCGGAAGCACAGGTCAGGCCAGGGGCAGAGGTTAAGCTGGGAGAAAAGATCAGTCCGGGAGCAAAGGGCGGGCCGGGGCAGAGGTTTAACCGGGAGCAGAGGTTTAGCCGGGAGAAAAGATCAGGCCGGGAGCAAAGGGCGGGCGGGGGGCAGAGGTTTAACCGGGAGCAGAGGTTTAGCCGGGAAAAAAGATCAGGCCGGGAGCAAAGGGAGACCCGCAGAAAAGGTGGGGCCGGGAGCAAAGGTCAGGCCCGCAGAAAAGGTTAATCCGGAAGAAAAAGGTCAGGTCTGGAGCACAGGTCAGGCCGCGGGCAGAGGTTTAGCCGGGAGAAAAGATCAGACCGGGAGCAAAGGTCGCACCGGGAGCAGAGGCCAGACCCCCCGAAAAGGTCAGGCCGGAGGAAAAAGGTCGGGCGGAGGAAAAGGTCTGGCCGAGAGCAGAGGTTTGGCCGGGAGAAAAGATCAGGCCGGGAGCAAAGGGAGACCCGCAGAAAAGGCGGGGCCGGGAGCAAAGATCAGGCCCGCCGAAAAGGTTAATCCGGAAGAAAAAGATCAGGTCGGAAGCACAGGTCAGGCCAGGGGCAGAGGTTTGGCCGGGAGAAAAGATCAGGCCGGGAGCAAAGTTCGGGCTAGGAGCACAGGTTTAGCGGGGAGCAGAGGTTTGCACAGGAGGAAAGATCAGGCCGGGAGCAAAGGCCAGAACAGCCGAAGAGGTTTAGCTGAGCGAAAAGGTCAGGCCGGGAGCAGAGGTTTGGCCGGGAGCAGAGGTCAGGCCGGGAGCAGAGGTCGGGCCGGGAGCAAAGGTCAGGCCCGCAGAAAAGGTTAATCCAGAAGAAAAAGGTCAGGTCTGGAGCACAGGTAAGGCCGCGGCCAGAGGTTTAGCTGGAAGAAAAGATCAGGCCGGGAGCAAAGGGAGACCCGCAGAAAAGGTGGGGCCGGGAGCAAAGGTCAGGCCCGCAGTAAAGTTTAATCCGGAAGAAAAAGATCAGGTCGGAAGCACAGGTCAGGCCAGGAGCAGAGGTTTAGCCGGGAGAAAAGATCGGGCCGGGAGCAAAGGGCAGACCCGCCGAAAAGGTGGGGCCGGGAGCAAAGGTCAGACCGCCAAAACAGGTTTAGCTGAGAGAAAAGGTCAGGCCGGGAGCAGAGGTTTGGCCGAGAGAAAAGGTGGGGCCGGGAGTAAAGGGCAGGGCGGGAGCAAAAGTCAGACGGGCAGAAAAGGTGTGGCCGGGAGCTCAGGACCGATGGGGAACAAAGATGGGGCGAGTTGGGGACCCACCCAGGGGAGGAGAGGGAGCCGGGGGAGGGCAGGGGCCAAGACGAGCCGGGGGGCAAGGGGAGGAGGACGGGAGCCCAGAGGAAGGCGGGGGGCGGGGGTGGGGTGACCCGGGGAGGCCGGCAGCGGAAAAGGGTCGGCCGCGGCCAGGGCCGAGGGGTAGGCCCAGAGCCGAGGGCGGCGGGCGTTCCGGGAAGACCGGAAGCCGGGGACCAAGCGGAGGCCAGGCAGACGGCGTGGCCCGAGGTCAAGGCCAGGCGACGGGAAGACAGGCGGCGCGGCGAGAGGGGAAAGGGGGACACTAGGGGCCAAAGGGCAAGGCCGGGACCAAGGGGCACCTGGTGAAAAGCGGGCGGGAGGGGGCAAAGGGGAGCCCCGGCCAAAGGGTCGGGCCGGAGCCGCCGGGAGGAGGCCCCGACAAGAGCAGGGGAAACGAGGGAAACGTCGCCGGGCCGGGGCCGAGGGGGCGCCTCGGGCCAGAAGGGAGGGCGCACAGAGCAAGGCCAGGCCAGGCCAGCCCAGGCCAGGCCAGGGGGAGAGAGCCGGGGCGAGGGCAAGAGGGGAGGGCCCAAGACGGGGAAAAGCGGGGGAAGACCGGGCCGGCCCGTGGGGGGGCCGGTGGGGCCGGAGAGTCCAAAGCCACAAGAAGAACAAGAAGAAGAAGAAGAAGAAGAAGAAGAAGAAGAAAAAGAAGAAGAATCCTCCGCTTTCTCCTCCTCCACCTCCTACGCATCCGGCTGGTCGGGGCCAGGGAGGAGGTGGGGGGGGCCGGCTGGTCCGGGGGAGCCTGGCTGTCCAGCCGTTCGGGGCCGGATCCTGCCCCGGCGGCGGCGGCGACGACGGTGAGGGCAACTCGGAGTGTCTGTCGCCCCTAACCTCCCCATACTCACGTGCAGGTGCTCTCCATCTTCTCCCACTAAGGTCGGGGTGGCCCCGCCGAGGGGCGGGCAGCAGCCTCCAGCGTCGGGCCCGGGCGGGCCTGGGCAGCGCCGCCGGCCGGCACCACTGCGGTTCGGGCCTGGAAGGGCGAGAGAAACAAAGGCCAGGGTGAGCCAGCCAGCCAGCTCCCACCTACGGCCGAGCTGAGGGGCCCCTGCCGGCCCGCCCACCCTCCCTGGCGGCCGCGGGGCCGTGGCCTAGGCCCCGCGACCTCAGTGACAATCAGCCGCCCCCGCCCCCCCCTCAGCCCGGAAAGGGGGCCAGCTGGGCAAGGGAGCGGCAGGGTCTCCTCGGGGGCCGGGGCCGGGGCCGGCCCGGGGCGGGGAGGGCGGCGGTCATTAAAAGGTCAGGTCGGGTGCACAGGTGAGGCCGGTAGCTGAGGTGGGGCCGGGAGCAAAGGCCACACCCGCAGTAAAGGTCAGGCCCGCAATAAAGTTAGGCCGGAAGAAAAAGGTCAGGTCGGGAGCACAGGTCAGGCCAGAAGCAGACGTTTAGCCGGCAGAAAAGATTAGGACGGGAGCAAAGGGCGGGCCGGGGGCACAGGTTTTACCGGGAGGAGATGTTTAGCCGGGAGAAACCATCAGGCCGGAAGAAAAGATCAGGCCGGGAGCAAAGGGCGGGCCGGGGGCAGAGGTTTAACCGGCAGCAGAGGTTTAGCCGGGAGAAAAGATCAGGCCGGGAGCAAAGGGCGGGCCGGGGGCAGAGGTTTAACCGGGAGCAGTGGTTTACCCGGGAGAAAAGATCAGGCCGGGAGCAAAGGGCGGGGCGGGGGCAGAGGTTTACCCCGGAGCAGAAGTTTAGCCGGCAGAAAAAATCAGGCCGGGAGAAAAGGGAGACCCGCAGAAAAGGTGGGGCCGGGAGCAAAGGTCAGGCCCGCAGAAAAGGTTAATCCAGAAGAAAAAGGTCAGGTCTGGAGCTCAGGTCAGGCCGCAGGCAGAGGTTTAGCCGGGAGAAAAGATCAGGCCGCGAGCAAAGGGTGGCTCGGGACCAGAGGTTTAACCGGGAGCAGAGGTTTAGCCGGGAGAAAAGATCAGGGAGGGAGAAAAGGGTGGGTCGGGGACAGAGGTTTCACCGGGAGCAGAGGTTTAGCCGGGAGAAAAGATGGGGCTTGGAGCAAATGGCGGGCCAGGGGCAGAGGTTTAACTGGCAGCAGAGGTTTAGCCGGGAGAAAAGATCAGGCCGGGATCAAAGTGCGGGCCGGGGGCAGAGGTTTAACCGGGAGCAGAGGTTTAGCCGGGAGAAAAGATCAGGCCGGGATCAAAGGGCGGGCCGTGGGCAGAGGTTTAACCGGGATCAGAGGTTTAGCCGGAAGAAAAGATAAAGCCGGGAGCAAAGGGCGGGCCGGGGGCAGAGGTTTAACCGGGATCAGAGGTTTAGCCGGGAGAAAAGATCAGGCCGGGAGCAAAGGGCGGGCCGGTGGCAGAGGTTTAACCGGGAGCAGAGGTTTAGCCGGGAGAAAAGATCAGGCCGGGAGCAAAGGGCGGGCCGGGGGCAGAGGTTTAACCGGGAGCAGAGGTTTAGCCGGGAGAAAAGATCAGGCCGGGGGCAGAGGTTTAACCGGGAGCAGAGGTTTAGCCGGGAGAAAAGATCAGGCCGGGAGCAAAGGGCGGGCCGGGGGTAGAGGTTTAACCGGGAGCAGAGGTTTAGCCGGGAAAAAAGATCAGGCCGGGAGCAAAGGGAGACCCGCAGAAAAGGTGGGGCCGGGAGCAAAGGTCAGGCCCGCAGAAAAGGTTAATACTGAAGAAAAAAATCAGGTCGGAAGCACAGGTCAGGCCAGGAGCAGAGGTTTAGCCGGGAGAAAAGATGGGGCTGGGAGCAAATGGCGGGCCGGGGACAGACGTTTAACCGGGAGCAGAGGTTTAGCCGGAAGAAAAGATAAAGCAGGGAGCAAAGGGCAGGCCGGAGGCAGCGGTTTAACCGGGAGCAGAGGTTTAGCCGGGAGAAGAGATCAGGCCGGGAGCAAAGGCAGGGCCGGGAGCAGAGGTTTAACCCGGAGCAGAGGTTTAGCCGGGAGAAAAGATCAGGCCGGGAGCAAAGGGAGACCCGTAGAAAAGGTGGGGCAGGGAGCAAAGGTCAGGCCCGCAGAAAAGGTTAATCCAGAAGAAAAAGGTCAGGTCTGGAGTACAGGTAAGGCCTCGGCCAGAGGTTTAGCCGGAAGAAAAGATCAGGCCGGGAGCAAAGGGCGGGCCGGGAGCAGAGGGCTAACCGGGAGCAGAGGTTTAGCCGGGAAAAAAAATCAGATCGGGAGCAAAGGTTGGGCCGGGGGCAGAGGTTTAGCCAGGAGAAAAGATCAGGCCGGGAGCAAAGGGCGGGCCGGCGCCAGAGGTTTAACCGGGAGCAGAGGTTGGGCCGGGAGCAGAGGTTTAGCTGGGAGAAAAGATCAGGCCGGAAGCAAAGGGAGTGCCGGGGGCAGAGGTTTAACCGGGAGCAGTGGTTTAGCCGGGAGAAAAGATCAGGCCGGGAGCAAAGGGAGTGCCGGGGGCAGAGGTTTAACCGGGAGCAGAGGTTTAGCCGGGAGAAAAGATCAGGCCGGGAGCAAAGGGTGGGCCGGGGTCAGAGGTTTAACCGGGAGCATTTGTTTAGCCGGGAAAAAAGATCAGGCCGGGAGCAAAGGGAGACCCGCAGAAAAGGTGGGGCCGGGAACAAAGGTCAGGCCCACAGAAAAGGTTAATCCAGAAGAAAAAGTTCAGGTCTGGAGCAGAGGTAAGGCCACGACCAGAGGTGTAGCCGGATGAAAAGATCAGGCCGGGAGCAAAGGACGGGCCGGGAGCAGTGGTTTAGCCAGGAGAAAAGATCAGGCCGGGAGCAAAGGGAGACCCGCAGAAAAGGTGGGGCCGGGAGCAAAGGTCAGGCCCGCAGAAAAGGTTAATCCGGAAGAAAAAGATCAGGTCGGAAGCACAGGTCAGGCCAGGAGCAGAGGTTTAGCCGGTAGAAAAGATGGGGCTGGGAGCAAATGGCAGGCCGGGGGCAGACGTTTAACCGGGAGCAGAGGTTTAGCCGGGAAAGAAGATCAGGCCTGGAGCAAAGGGCGGGCCGGGGGCAGAGGTTTAACCGGGAGCAGAGGTTTAGCCGGGAGAAAAAATCAGGCCGGGAGCAAAGGGCGGGCCGGGGGCAGAGGTTTAACCGGGAGCAGAGGTTGGGCTGGGAGCAGAGGTTTAGCCGGGAGAATAGATCAGGCCGGGAGCAAAGGGAGACCCGCAGAAAAGGTGGGGCTGGGAGCAAAGGTCAGGCCCGCAGAAAAGGTTAATCCGGAAGAAAAAGATCAGGTCGGAAGCACAGGTCAGGCCAGGAGCAGAGGTTTAGCCGGGAGAAAAGATGGGGCTGGGAGCCAAAGGCGGGCCGGGGGCAGAGGTTTAACTGGGAGCAGAGGTTTAGCCGGGAGGAAAGATCAGGCCGGGAGCAGAGGTTTGGCCGGGAGAAAAAGGTGGGGCCGGGAGAAAAGGTGGGGGCCGGGAGAAAAGGTCAGGGCGGGAGCAAAGGTCAGACGCGCAGAAAAGGTTAATCCAGAAGAAAAAGGTCAGGTCGGGAGCACAAGTCAGGCCGGGAGCAGAGGTTTGTCCGGGAGAAAAGATCCGGTCAGAAGGAAAGGGCGGGCCGGGGGCAGAGGTTTAGCCGGGAGAAAACATCAGGCCGGGAGCAAAGGGAGGGCCAGGGGCAGAGGTTAAACCGGGAGCAGAGGTTTAGCCGGGAGAAGAGAAAAGGCCGGGAGCAAAGGGAGTGCCGGGGGCAGAGGTTTAACCGGGAGCAGAGGTTTAGCCGGGAGAAAACATCAGGCCGGGAGCAGAGGGCGGGCCGGGGGCAGATATTTAGCCGGGAGAAGACATCAGGCCGGAAGAAAAGATCAGGCCGGGAGCAAAGGGCGGGCCGGGGGCAGAGGTTTAACCGGGAGCAGAGGTTTAGCCGGGAGAAAAGATCAGGCCGGGAGCAGAGGTTTGGCCGGGAGAAAAGGTGGGGCCGGGAGAAAAGGTGGGGCCGGGAGAAAAGGTCAGGGCGGCAGCAAAGGTCAGACGCGCAGAAAAGGTTAATCCAGAAGAAAAAGGTCAGGTCGGGAGCACAAGTCAGGCCGGGAGCAGAGGTTTGTCCGGGAGAAAAGATCCGGTCGGAAGCAAAGGGCGGGCCGGGGACAGAGGTTTAGCCGGGAGAAAACATCAGGCCGGGAGCAAAGGGAGGGCCAGGGGCAGAGGTTAAACCGGGAGCAGAGGTTTAGCCGGGAGAAAAGATAAGGCCGGGAGCAAAGGGCGGGGCGGGGGCAGCGGTTTAACCCGGAGCAGAGGTTTAGCCGGGAGAAAAGATCAGGCCGGGAGCAAAGGGCGGGCCGGGGGCAGAGGTTTTACGGGGAGCAGAGGTTTAGCCGGGAGAAAAGATCAGGCCGGGAGCAAAGGGCGGGCCGGAGGCAGAGGTTTAACCGGGAGCAGAGGTTTAACCGGGAGAAAAGATGGGGCCGGGAGCAAAGGGCGGGCCGGGGGCAGAGGTTTAACCCGGACCAGAGGTTTAGCCGGAAGACAAGATCAGGCCGGGAGCAAAGGTCAGGCCCGCAGAAAGGTTAATCCGGAAGAAAAAGATCCGGTCGGAAGCAAAGGGCGGGCCGGGGGCAGAGATTTAACTGGCAGCAGAGGTTTAGCCGGGAGAAAAAGATCAGGCCGGGAGAAAAGGTCAGGCCGGGAGAAAACATCAGGCCGGGAGAAAAGATCAGGCCAGGAGCAAAGGGCGGGCCGGGGGCAGAAGTTTAAACGGGAGCAGAGTTTTAGCCGGGAGAAAAGATCAGGCCGGGAGCAAAGGGCGGGCCGGGAGCAGAGCCCAGACCCGCCGAAAAGTTCAGGCCGGAAGAAAAAGGTCAGGCCGGAGGAAAAGGTTTTGCCGGGAGAAAAGATCAGACCCGGAGCAAAGGTCGTGCCAGGAGCAGAGGCCAGACCCGCCGAAAAGGTCAGGGCGGAAGAAAAAGGTCGGGCGGAGGAAAAGGTCTGGCCGCAAGCAGAGGTTTGGCCGGGAGAAAAGATCAGGCCGGGAGCCAAGGGCGGGCCGGGGCAGAGGTCACGCCGGGAGCAGAGGTTTAGCCGGGAGGAAAAATCAGGCCGGGAGCAAAGGGCGGGCCGGGGGCAGAGGTTTAACCGGGAGCAGAGGTTTAGCCGGGAGAGAAGATCAGGCCAGGAGCAAAGGGCGGGCCGGGGGCAGAGGTTTTACGGGGAGCAGAGGTTTAGCCGGGAGAAAAGATCAGGCCGGGAGCAAAGGGCGGGCCGGAGGCAGAGGTTTAACCGGGAGCAGAGGTTTAACCGGGAGAAAAGATGGGGCCGGGAGCAAAGGGCGGGCCGGGGGCAGAGGTTTAACCCGGAGCAGAGGTTTAGCCGGGAGAAAAGATCAGGCCGGGAGCAAAGGGCGGGCCGGGGGCAGAGGTTTTACGGGGAGCAGAGGTTTAGCCGGGAGAAAAGATCAGGCCGGGAGCAAAGGGCGGGCCGGAGGCAGAGGTTTAACCGGGAGCAGAGGTTTAACCGGGAGAAAAGATGGGGCCGGGAGCAAAGGGCGGGCCGGGGGCAGAGGTTTAACCCGGACCAGAGGTTTAGCCGGAAGACAAGATCAGGCCGGGAGCAAAGGTCAGGCCCGCAGAAAAGGTTAATCCGGAAGAAAAAGATCCGGTCGGAAGCAAAGGGCGGGCCGGGGGCAGAGATTTAACTGGCAGCAGAGGTTTAGCCGGGAGAAAAGATCAGGCCGGGAGAAAAGGTCAGGCCGGGAGAAAACATCAGGCCGGGAGAAAAGATCAGGCCAGGAGCAAAGGGCGGGCCGGGGGCAGAAGTTTAAACGGGAGCAGAGTTTTAGCCGGGAGAAAAGATCAGGCCGGGAGCAAAGGGCGGGCCGGGAGCAGAGCCCAGACCCGCCGAAAAGTTCAGGCCGGAAGAAAAAGGTCAGGCCGGAGGAAAAGGTTTTGCCGGGAGAAAAGATCAGACCCGGAGCAAAGGTCGTGCCAGGGAGCAGAGGCCAGACCCGCCGAAAAGGTCAGGGCGGAAGAAAAAGGTCGGGCGGAGGAAAAGGTCTGGCCGCAAGCAGAGGTTTGGCCGGGAGAAAAGATCAGGCCGGGAGCCAAGGGCGGGCCGGGGCAGAGGTCACGCCGGGAGCAGAGGTT
>NW_024396761.1:0-22216 GCF_004115215.2 Ornithorhynchus anatinus | reverse complement strand
GACACTGTCCTCTCCTGTTTCTCCTTCTAGCTATCTTTCAGCTCAGTCTCAGTTTCTTTGCGGGCTCCAACTCTGCCTCCCATCCCCTAACTCTGGGGGTCCCTCAAGGTCCCCTTTTCTTCTCCGTCTACACCCACTCCCTTGGAAATCTCATTCCCTTATATGGCTTCCTCTATCACTTCTACCCTGATGACCCAAATCTACACACCTGCCCTCATCTCTCTCCATCTCTGCAGTCTCACCCTTCCTCATGTCTTCAAAACATCTCTACTTGGATGTCCTCCCAACACCTCAAACATCATATGGCTAACACTGAACAACTTACCCTCCCACCCAAACATTATTCTCCCGCTCACCTGCACATCAGTGTTGACGCGACTATTGTCTTTTCTGTCTCACAAGTCTTTAACCTTGGCATTATCCTGACTCCTCTCTCTCATTCCACTCATGAATTCAAGCTATCACGATATCTTGTCAATTCTACTTTCACGACATTGCCAAAATCCTCCACTTCTTTTCTGTCCCAACTGCTCATACATTAATTCCAACACTTATCCTACCCCGCCTTGATTAATGTAACAGCCCCCTTCTTGACCTCCCTGCCTCCCATCTCTCCCCACTCCCATTCATACTCCACTCTGCTAACCAAATCAATTTCCTTCAGAAACCTTCAAATCATGTTTCCCCACTCCTCAGGAAACTTCGGTGGTAGCAAATCCACCTCCACAACAAACTAAAACTCCTCATCATTGATTTTAAAGCAGTTTATCACCTTGCCCCCTCTTACCTCACCTCGCTACTGTCCTACTATATCCCAGCTCACACACCTGGTTACTCTAATGCTAAATTTCTCACCGTACCATGATCTCATCTATCTTTTCACCGTCCTCGCGCCCACATCCTACCTCTGGCCTGTTACACCCTCCCTCCTCATATCAGACAGACAATTACTCTCCCCAACTTCAAAACCTTTTGAAGGCACACCTCCCCCAAGAAGTCTTTCCTGACTAAGAAGTCTTTTCCCACTCCCTTCTGTGCCGTTCTTACTAGTTCCTTCATTCATTCTTCTTTCCATCCCGACAGCACATATTTATATATGTTATTTTTCACTGATGTATTTACTGATTTATTCATTGGGCCATTTATTTCTATTAATATCTGTCTCCCCCTCTAGGCTGTAAATTCATTATGGGTAGGAATGTGTCTGTGGGTTGTTATACTGTACTTTCCCAAGCGCTTAGTACCATACCTTGTACACAGAAAGTGCTCAGTAAATGAAAGCCCTCAGTCAGTAAATGAATGAATGAATGAATGAATGCATCAAATATAAGCACTCAGCAAATAAAATTGACTGACAGATTGACTGACTGCCTGGACAGGAATGATGAAGAAGGACAACCAGGAGAGAACAGTGAGACAAAATCTTAGGTTTGAGAGTATTTCCAGGAGAAGGGGATGGTCCGTGTGGTTCAGAGAAACTTAGGGTTCAAGGAAAATTAGGAAGGAGTTCTGTCCACTAAATTTGGCTGGAAAAAGGAGGTCATTGGCTATGAAGAAAGGCATCTCAAAGATGTAAAGCGAGCATTAAATAGATTTGGAGAGATCAGTATGTGGGTTGGAGGATAGGAAGGGGATTTGGCAGGGGTATACCCCGGATTGTGAGGTTTGTTTGGATAGGAAGAGCAGCGGGGAAGGAGGATTGGATGATAGCTGGATGGGGCAGTGAGGTCCAGATCAGGTTTTCTGAACGACAGGGGAGGCATGAGAGAGTCTGAAGGCAAAAGGGAAGGACCCATCAGAGTGAGCAGCTGAAGATGACAGTTGAGGAGAGCAGAAGGAAGGGCACAAGTGTTTCTCTACCAGGTGAAGGACCGCGGTTGGAGACACAGCACAGGTGGAGGAGGTAGATTTCGAAAGCAGGCAGAAGACTTCCTACTAGGAAACAACCAAGAAGGATGAGGGGATGGATGGGGATGGTGATGGGAATGGGGTGGGACAAGGAAAAGTCAGGATGGAGCTGAAAGGTTAATGTGGGAACTTGGGGAGGTCCTATCTGATGGTTTTCAAATTCATTAACAGAGTAGTAGCCAAAATTACAAGGGGAAAGAAAGTGAGGAAACAGGGGCATGAGGGTGGTGTTTCAGGAAGGAGTTTATTGTCTGGAAGACTTGGTGAAAGCAATGGGCATGGGAGTCTTTCGGTAAGGGAGGAGATGTAGGATTACTGAGCTGAGGAAAGGGCAGAGTTACGGCAGGCATGATGAACTTGAAATGGCGAAAGAAGGCCTGATGCCTGCATTTCCACCAACATTATTTCTATGCGCTAGAGCTAGAGTGGAGGAAGGGGAACTGTGAAAATGACCGAGGGCTAGAGATTGTTTGGTGCGAAATGAATGGAGCGAAAGAGAGGGCAAGAAAGTTGACTTCGGTGAGGAGGGCAGGAGTTAAGAACAGGGATCTGTGCATCAGGAGAGGGGAGGCACGGGAGGCAGTCAAAGGTAAATTAGGACGGGAATAGTAGTGGGGTGGGGGGAGGAGGAGCGTCAAGAGATTAGCAGTCTCTGTTGGAGAAGAGGACTGTTTTGTCAGGAGTTGGGGAATGAGAAGGCAGGTAAGGAGGTTATGGTTGGACTGTTGGCTTTTCCTTCCCCGACTAATCCTTCATTCCTCTTTTCCCAGTCCCTTCAGCATCACCCGTATTTGCTCCCTTTATTCACCCCTCCCTCAGCCCCAGAGCACTTATGTCCGTATCCATAATTTTTTTTTTATATTAATGTCTGTCCCCTCCACCTCGCCCCAGACTGTAAGCTTGTTGTGGGCAGGGCACATGTTTACCAACTCTATTATAGGTACTCTTCTAAGCACTTAGTATAGTACTCTGCATATGCTAAGGCCTCAGGAAACAGGATTGATTGATTGATTTCACTGCTTCTGAGACTAAAGATTGCACAATGACTAGAAAACACATATACACACATGTGCGCAGTGCACCTACAAACATACAAGAGCGCACACATTTTGCAATGTGCCTCTCTCCTACCCCCCACGTATTTGTTCCACTCTTTGCTCTAGTGACAGTATGTTGGGCAAGGCTGTAAGAAGTGGTCTGTAAACTCATAGACAAGGCTCATCCCTCGTCCCTAATGGGAGACTCCATTTTTTTTTTTTGGTGGTTGTTATTTAACGGTATTTTTAAGTGCTGCCTATGTAGCACACTGTACTAAGCCCTGGAGTATGTATGCGACAATCAGGTTGGACCCAGTTTCCTAAGATCTCTACAATTTGCTAAGGTCCTTGGAGGTATAAATGGAGAGATGCTTTGTAGGGCATTACTTCTGCAAGTCCATACGGTATATTCTACCCACATCAATTGCAGAAAAAGAGTGGCAGTTTTACGATCTGGGGCTTACCGACTGAAGGTTAGAAATCACCCCTAAACAATTCACACGGCAAAGTCCAACTGAAACTCCTGTTGATTCTTTGGGTGATACAGGTGGGCGATATCGAGTAGACATACTCTTCTCAGGCTCATTATAGGAAATTAGTGACTGAAAGCTAAACAGAAGCATAGTCAGTTAATAAGCAATGCAAAGAGGTGATCTCCTGGAGGGTAACTCTTACTCTCCCCTGATGGGTGGGAACGTAGCCGGGAAAGGAAAGAGAGGGAGAAGGAAGAGAAAGAAGGGGAAAAGGTAAGATAAAGAATAGGGGATGAGAAGAAGGGGAAGGGAGTGGAGAAGGAGAGGACAAGGGAGGGAGGATGGAGGGGAAGAGAGGAATGGGGAAGGAAGAATGAGGAGGAGGAAGCAGATGGGAATGGGGAATACAAGGAATCACTAGCAGTTTTGCAATCTGTTAACTTACATCTTCTCACACCACTGAAACGTACCTGAAAAGATCACTCAGCTTCACAGACTCCAGCCATGACAATTTGCTCTGAAATCCAGACTTTACAATTTGGACAATCTGTAATTTCAGAATACTGGGTAGGAATATGATAAAAATTGAGCTGTTAACTGTAGGTGAAGGAAATGCCACAGAATCCCCTGGCAGTGGGTTTTGAAACAGAAGGAAGACTGAGGAAAGAAAATGAATTTATCAGTAATATTTACTAAGTCCTTTATTTAGGATGGAATCAAGTTCATTCATTCATTCTTTTTTTTTTTTTGAGTGCTTCCTGTATGCAGAGCACTGTTCTAAGTGCTTGGAAAGTACAATTCAGCAACGAAGAAAGACAATCCCCACCCACAACGGGCTAACAGTCTAGAAGCGGGGAGAGAGACATCAAAACAAGTAAACAGGCATTCATATAAGTAAATAGAATTATAGATATGTACAAGTATACAGAAATGCTGCAGGGCGGGTAGGGGGATAGAGCAACGGGAGCGAGTCAGAGTGATGGGGAGGGGAGAGGGAGCAGAGGAAAAGGCGGCTTGGCCACCTGGAGGAGGTGAGCCTTCAGTAGGTGTATGATTATTTGGTAGATTTGAGGAGGAAGAGCATTCTAGGCTAGAGGTACGAAATGGGCCAGGGCTAGATTGCGGGACAGGTGAGAACGGGACACAGTGAGAAGGTTAGCACCAGAGAAGCAGAGTGTGCGAGCTGGGCTGTAGCAGGAGAGAAGGGAAGTGAAGTAGGAGGGGGCTAAGTGATGGCAGTCAAGTGTTTGCCCTAGTACAGTGGAATAAGTAGACATGATTCCCTGCCCTCATGGTGTTTACAATCTAAAGGTGGGGGTAAAGCTGAAAAACAAAGTGTCCTATGGGGGAGGCAAGTGCCTAGCACCCTGTGCCTTAATTTGGTTCCAGCAAATCTCAGCCCTGAGTCATCTCAGTTTGAATGTTTCCTCCGTGCATGTGATCCTCCTACAGAGATACTCTAATATCGGTCTGACCTCTTTCATCTCAAATTGACACTCCCCTGCTAAAGGTCTACCTCTCTTCTGCTCAGACACACTATTTCTCCTCCGTACTCACTCCAATACCCATAGCCCACGCCACCTATTGCTGACATCTAAATCCCTTCTTAAACTTGGCACATAGTAAACACAACCCATAATAATGATAACAAATTTGGCATTGGTTAAGTGCTTACTATGTGCAGGGCACTGCTCTAAGTGCTGGGGTACATACAGTGTCATCAGGTTGTACCACGTGAGGCTCATAATTTTAATGCCCATTTTACAGATGAAGTAACTGAGGCACAGAGAAGTTAAGTGACTTGCCCACGGTCAGACAGCTGACAAGTGGCAGAGGCGGGATTCGAACCCAAGACCTCTGACTCCCAACCCTGTGCTCTTTCCACTCAGCCACGCTGCTTCTCTAATAATATTACCATTATTATTATTAACCCTATTGCATTATTCCAAGTACTCATTGCTCTGCTCAGACTAAGCACTCAAATATTAGCGATTGACTGGGGGATGGCAAGTAGAATTGCACTGACCTCCTTGACATTTCTCCTTTTATCCCTAAACTCCAGTGTTATTGCTTTTCTCCTTTTATATATAGATGGTCGTCTACTTTCAACTGTGGATTTGAACACATCTCGTTGATGTAGGTAATGAAACAGTGGTTGACACATAGTAAGCACTTAGCAAATACCATTATTATTACTATTACCCCCTGTTCTTTCCCAGTCACAGGGTGAAATGGTTCCTCCGGGGTTACGGGAAACTGGGTTTCAGCTCATGGGAGGTATGTTTCCCCTAGGATGTCCAAGAAAGACACGGCCAACCAAAAGGCGGTGATGCAACTGCCCCGGCTGGGCTTCTCAGAGGTCCGGAAGTGGCAGCTGGTCCAGTCTGCGCTGTTCCTCCTGGTCTAGCTGGGGACCCTGATGGGGAATCTCATCTTCATTGCCCTCACTGCCTTCAACCGGTGCCTCTACACCCCCATGTACTTCTTCCTCAGGAAGCTGTCCATCCTTGATCTCTCCCCATCTCTGTCACCATCGCCAAATCCATCCACCACTCCCTGACCGACCGCAGCTCCATCTCCCTCCAGGGTTGCATCATGCAAGTGTTTTTCTTTATTTTCACCACATCCGTTGAGTTGGCCTTGTTCACAGTGATGTCTTAGGACTGCTACTTGGTCATCTGTCTCTTCCTGCCCTTCGAGGCCTTCATACGCAGAGGGGCTTCTTGGAATATGGCGGCGGCTTCCTGGTTTAGGGAGTCCTCTCCAGCTTCAAGCAAATGACCGCCACCTTCTCCATCTCCTTCTGTAGCCCCAACGTGATCCACCAGTTCTTTTGTGACATCCCCAGGTTGTAAGACTCTCATGCTCCAGTCTGAACAGGAGAGAGGTGGGGAGTACTGGCATTACTATATCTCTGGGTTTAATATACTCTATGTTCACTGTCAAATCCCAAGTGTGCATCTTCCAGGCAGTACTGAGGATGCCGGCTGCCAAGGGCTGGGCCAAAGCCTTCTCCACCTACCTGCCTCACCTCACCATCGTAACCCTATGTTATTTTAGTTCCATATGATTTGCCTATTTAAAACCAACCTCCCAGTCCCCATCCACCCCTGACCTCTTGGCGTCCTCATTCTCCACGGTGGTCCCTTCAGCTTTCAGTCCTGCCATCTATGGCCTGAGGGATTGGGATATCCAGTAGGGAGCCTTAGAGGAAATTTTGTCAGAAGATGTCGATTACTTCCAGGATTCTGCATATATATCTTGTTGTGTGCACTGCACTGCATTCGTTGGGAGGTTACCATTAAAGCAGTCCACCACTTGTCTGCTATGGGACTTTGGACAAGTCACAACGCTTGTCTGTGCTTCAGTTCTCTCATCTGCAAAATGGAGATTCGAAACCTTTTGTTCCTCCTAGTAGACTGACAGGTGCCTTGTGGCGCCTGAGTATCTCAACCTGACCTAGTGAATAGAGACTGGGCCTGGGAGTCAGAAAGTCATGAGTTCTGATCGCAGCTCCTCCACTTGTTGTGGGCTGTGTGACCTTGGGCAAGTCACTTCGCTTCTTTGTGCCTCAGTTCCCTCATCTGCAAAATGGGGATTAATACTGTGAGGCCTCTGTGGGTCGGGGACTGTGTCTAATACAATTGCTTTGTACCTACCCCAGCGCTTAAAACAGTGCCTGGCACATAGTAAGTGCTAAACAGATATCATAATTAAATTATTATTACCTTGGGTAGAAACATATATATGCATACATAGATAAAACAACTTCTCTGGGCCTCAGTTACCTCATCTGTAAAATGGGGGTTAAAACTGCGAGCCCCCCTTGGGACATGGACTGTGTGCAACTTGATTAGCTTGTACCTACCCCCAGCCCTTAGTAGAGTACTTGGCATATAGTAAGTGCTAACCCAGTGTTACAGTTATTGTGTATTATTAAGTCATGACCCCTGCCCCGAAGTAGTTTACAGGTGGACAACGGAGACACCCTATAGTGTACAAGGATGAGGAAAAACCATACAATCACAGAGCATGAGCATCAATTGATGGGATAGTGCAATATTAATGACCTGTAATTCCCCAGATAAAAACACAAGTGATAGAGCCCGGACCTGGCTGTCAGAAGTATATGCATTCTAATCCCAGCACCTCTACTTGTTGTCTGCTCTGTGATTAAGCTGCCTCGCTTCTCATTGCCCCAGTTCCCTCATCTGTAAAATAAGAATGAAGATTGTGAGCCCTACATGGGACAGGGACTATGCCTACCAGGCTAGCTTGTGCTCAGTGCTCAGAACAGTGCCTGGCACATCGCGAATACTCAACAGATACCACAATTCTTCTCCTTTTTATTGTTGTTATTATTATGAGCTGAGATGAGATTTCTGGGAGCAGGGAGAATCGATGAGGGAAGACTATTGAAAGAGATGACTTTAGAAAAGGGAAGAGTGGGAACTACTGGATACTTGGCCCTGCCACCAGATTCTCCACCATCCCCTCCCAGACCATCCAACGGACTGTGTTCTGGGTCTCCAACTCTACCATTACTTCTTGACCTCCTCTCCCCAGTTTCTTGGCTCTAATCCTTTCACCTCCCCAGGTCATCCAGTGAATTCTTCTTTGAACCACAGACTCTGCCACCATCCTTCAATTCCCTCATCTTAAAATGGGGATCCAATTCCTCTTCTCCCTCCTACTTAATGATAACAACAATAATTGTGGTATTCCTGAAGCCCTTACTATGTGCCAGGCACTGTACTAAGTGCTGGGGAAGATACCAAATAATCAGGTTATACCCAGTTCCTGTCCCACAGAGCTCCCAGTCTCAATCCCCATTTTATGGGTGGGGTAATTGAAGCACAGAGAAATTACGCAAATTGTCCGAGATCACCCAACAGGCAAGTGGCAGAGCTAGGATTAGAACCTTTTAATTCCCAGGTCTTTACTCTATCCACTAGGTTGGGTTGCTTCTTAGACTGTGATTCCCATTTGGGACAGAGACTGTATCCAATCTGATTCAGCTTGGATCACTTAAACGAATAATAAACCAGTCCAGGGACATGGAGATAAGGGCTCAGAATTCAGCTGGGGTTGGCCAGGACATACGTGGGGAACGGTCTCCATGGAGAAGGGAAGGCCACATGCAATAAACCGGACTCTGCACCCCCTAGACTCACCTAGCGGGCCCGCAAGGTCCCGGCATCCGGAGATGAGACCTCCGCATCTAAGTTGGAATTCGTCAGGACTCATCCCTGTGGTGGAGAGGACATGCAGCCATCGTTCTCCATGGCGACGGGAGGATGGCACGGAGAATGGTCTCCATGGCTAAGGGCAGCACGAAGACCGCCAAGGGACCAACTTTGCTGTGGGGATTGCCCTGTAGGTGTTTCTAAAGAGAGAGTCGCGCTCTGCATCTGCATGGAAGGTCGCCATGGGGCTGAGGGCACATCTTGGTGATCGGGTCCTTCCGTCCACCTGCGGAGTGACCGAGAACCATGGAGAGACAACAAACATTTCCCTCTATCCTCTGTCACGTCCTGGTTCTTTTTTGTTTTGCTGGTTGTTCTAATGGTATGAGATAGTAATTATAATTGTGGTATCTGTCAGCGCTTCCTATATTCACTCTACAGTATTGATTCAATCCTTGTTATGTGCAGACCACTGAGCTAAGCGCTTGGAATGTACAATTTGGCAACAGATAGAGACAATCCTTGCCCAATGATGGGCTCACAATCTAAACTGGAGAGACAGCAATGCAAAGCAGAACAAAACAAAAACAAGACATCATCAAGATAAATCGAATCAAGGAGATATACACCACATTAACAAAATGAATGGGGTAATAAATAATATATATAAAAGAGCACAATGCTGAGGGGAGGGGAAGGGGGAAGAAAAGAGGGTGGGGGTAGGGAGGGGAGGTGGAGCGGAATGAAGGTGGGGGATGCTCAGTCTGGGAAGGAGGAGGAGGTGAGCTCTCAGTAGGGCTTTGAAGAGGAGAAGAGAGTTAGTTTGGCTGATGTGAGGTGGGAGGGCATTCCAGGGCAGCGGTAGAACGTGAGCCAGGGATCGACCGGGGGATAGGCATGAACGGGGGACTATGAGGAGGTGAGCGGCAGAGGAGCGGAGTGTAGGGGATGGGCCGCTGAAAGAGAGAAGGGAGGTGAGGTAGGAGGGGGAAAGGTGATGGAGAACTTTGAAGCCAAGAGTGAGGAGTTTTTGCAACAAAGGTTGAATAGGCAACCACTGGAGATTTTTGTTAAGGGGAGTGACACGCCCAGAGCGTTTCTGTACGAAGATCCGGGCAGCGGATTGAAAAATAGACCGGAGTGGGGAGAGACAGGAAGAAGGGAGCTGCGAGAGGAGGCTGGCAATAATACAGTCGGGGTATTATGAAAGCTTCGACCAGCACGATAACAGTTTGGATGGAGAGGAAAGGGCATATCTTGGCGACATTGTGAGGGTGAGACCGGCAGGTGTTGCTGATCCATTGGATATATGGGGTGAATGAGAGAGATGAATCAAGGTTGAATCAAGATGAATCAAGAGACGACACCAAGGTTGAGGGCCTGTGATACGGGAAAGTTAGTAATGCTGTCCATAGGGACGGGGAAGTCAGTGAGAGGACGGGGTGGGAGGGAAGATAAGGAGATCAGTTTTAAACATGTTGAGTGTTAGGTGGTGGGCAGACACCCAGGAGGTGACGGCCTGGAGGCAGGAGGAGATATGAGCCTGGAGGGAGGGGGAGAGAACCAGAGAGGTAATGTAGACTTGAGTGTCATCTGCGTAAAGAAAGCAGTTGAAGCCAAGGGAGCGAATAAGTTCATCAAGGGAGTGAGTATAGATGAAATATGTCAGAAATTGGAAACTGTATTAAGAGTTGGGGTAGACACAATGTAATCAGGTTATACACAGTGCAAGTGCTTAGCACAGTGCTCTGCACACAGCAAATGCTCAATAAATACGATCGGCTGACTGACTGACATGGGCCTCACAGTTTAGTTGAGAGGGAGAGACAGATAGTTGAATCCCTATTTGTAAAAGGGGAACTGAGGCACAGAGAAGAGAAGTGACTTGCCCAAGATGTAAGTAGGAGGGAGAAACAGGTATTAAATCCCCCTGCTGCCCTTTTGTTTGAGCAAGAATGAAGATGGGGGAAATGTGGTGAGCAAGCAGGCAGTATTGCACTAGTGGATAGAGCCCAGGCCTGGGAGCCAAAAAGACCTGGGTTCTAATTCCAAGTCTGTAACTTGTCTGCTGTGTGGCATCGGGCAAGTCACTTCACTTCTCTTTGCCTCAGCTACCTCATCTACAAACCAGGTTTTAAAACTGTGAGCCCCACCCATGTGGGATACAGACTGTACCCAACCTGATAAGCTTGTATCTCCTACCCTAAGTGCTCAGTACAGTGCCTGAGCCATAGTAAGTTTAGCAAGTACCTCGGTTTCCTTATCCGTAAAATGGGGTTTAAGACTCCTAGCTCCATGTGGGATTCGGACTGGGTCCAAACAGACTAGTTTGTATCTACCCTAGTGCTCAGTTAACAGCTTGGCAAGTAGGAAACACTTAAAATATCATACAGAAGAGAGAGCAAATGGGTTTCCGAATGGTCAAGAGGGGAAAAGATGAAAAAGGGAGACAGAACTGACACTCGGGAAGGGAGGTGGTGGTGCTGATTGTCTGTGCACTGTGAGGCACAGCAGGGGGAGGGCGCTGAGTGTCTAAAACCTGTCTAAAACTGAGCTTATCTTCCCTCCCAAACCTTGTCCTCTCCCTGACTTCCCTGTCACTGTCGACAGCACTGCCATCCTTCCGTCAAACAGGCCCACAGCCTCCGTGTCATCCTCGACTCTGCTCTCTCAATTTACGCCACCCATCCAATCCGTCACCAACACCAGCCAGTCTCACCTTCACAATATCGCCAAGATATGCACTTTCCTCTCCATCCAAACTACTACCGTGCTGGTGCTAGCTCTCAGAAACTCCCGACTGCATTACTGTGTTAACTTCTTCTCGGATCGCCCTTTCTCCGTTTGCTCCCCACTCCAGTCTATTCTTCATTCCGCTGCCTGGATCATCTTCTTACAGAAACATTCTGGGCATGTCACTCCCCTCCTCCAAAACCTCCAGTGATTACTTATGAACCTCGGCACGAAACAGAAACTCCTCATTCTTGACTTCAAAGGTCTCCATCATCTTGCCCCCTCCTACCTCACTTCCCTTCTCTCTTTCTACTGCCCACCCCGTACACTCCTCTTCTCTGCCGCTCACCTCCTCACGGTCCCCCTTTCGCCTCTGTCCCGCCATCGAACCCTGGCCCCCATCCTATCGCTGTCCTGGAATGCCCTCCCTCCTCACATCCGCCAAACTAACTCTCTTCCCCTCTTCAAAACCCTACTGAGAGTTCACTCCTCTAGAAGGCCCCCCCAGACTGAGCCCCCACTTTCCCTCTCCTCCTCCCCTCCCCTTCAACCGCGGACCTCTGCTCTTCCCCCTTCCCCTCCCCTCAGCACTGTGCTTATTTGTATATATTTTTTATTCCCCTATTTATTTTGTTAATGAGGGGTATATCTCTATAACGAGATATAACATCATTAGCGTGATGATGTTGTCTTTTTTTGGTTTTTTCTGTTTTGCTTTGCAGTCTAACCCCCGCGTTTAGACTA
Source organism: Ornithorhynchus anatinus (assembly GCF_004115215.2). Classification (NCBI taxonomy): domain Eukaryota; kingdom Metazoa; phylum Chordata; class Mammalia; order Monotremata; family Ornithorhynchidae; genus Ornithorhynchus; species Ornithorhynchus anatinus. The sequence goes on along the minus strand of NW_024396761.1, from coordinate 10,135 downwards.
TGAGCAGGAATTTTTGAGGCAGGAATTGTCTCTATTTGTTGCCCAATTGTACATTTCAAGCGCTTAGTACACTGCACTCCACATAGTAAGCGCTCGATAAATACTATGGAATGAATGAGTGGCTGTGAGGAGAATCGGACTCATTCATCAGGAAAGGGGTGGTTTTCCAATCAACCAATAATATTTTTTGAGCACTTAATGTGTGCAGAGCCCTGTACTAAGCGCTTGGAAGAGTGCAATATAACAGAGTTGGTAGTTGCGTTCCCGGCCCATAAAGAGCTTACAGCCTGGACGGGGAGATAGATATCGATATCAATAAATCAATTAGGCATACATTCCTAAGTGCTGTGGGTTTAGGAGGGGTGGTGACAAAACGGAGCAAATCAGGGCGACGCAGACGGGAGTGGAAGAAAAGGAAAGGAGGAAAGGCCTCTTGGACGAAGGTCCGGAAAAGGAGAAGGAGGAGAGAGAGTCCGTTGTGACTCAGCATCTGGCTGAGGGCGTCATTCAAGTGAGGATAAATTCGACACAGAGCGACCCAAAAAATTCAGAGATGCATTTTTTTCCTTCCCCATTCCTACAGATCACCTTCCCAGAACAGTTACGTTCAACCACTTTTTCTCTGACAACGCAGAACATTTACCTGGAAATGGCCAACTGCACCACAGTGATGGAATTCACCCTGCTGGGGTACTCAGAGGTCTGGGAGTGGGAGCTGGTCCACGCTGCAATGTTCCTCTTGGTCTGCATGGAGGCCCTGATGGGAAATCTCATCATCGCTGTCATCACCTTCGTCCGTAGGCTCCACTCCCCTATTCATTCATTCTCATTTATTGAGCGCTTACTGTGTGCAGAGCACTATAATAAATGCTTGGATAGTACAATTCGGCAACAGATTGAGGCAATCCCTACCCCCCAACTGGTTAGAAGTCTAAAAGTGGGAGACAAGGAACAAAACAAAACAACTAGGCAGGCATCACTACCATCAAAATAGATAAACAGAACCATAAGTAAATGCCCATCATTAATAAAACCAATAGAGCAATAAATAGGTACAAATATATACAAGTCCAGTGCGGAGGGAAAGGGGTTAGAGCAGAGAGAGGGAGTAGAGGCAATGGGGAGTGGAGAAGGAGCAGAGGGAAATGGAGGGCTCAGTCTGGGAAGGCCCCCGGAGGAGGTGACCTCTCAATGGGGCTTTGAATACGATTATTGTTAATAATAAAAATGATGGCATTTTTGAAGCGCTTACCTCGTGCCAAGCACTGTTCTAAGGACTGGGACGGGGGCCGGTGGTGGTGGGGGGGGCGAATAAAAGGTAAGCAGGTTGTCCCATGTGGGGCTCACAGTCTTAATCCCCATTTTACAGATGAGGAAATTCAGGCACCGAAAAGTTAACTGACTTGCCTGAAGTCCCACAGCTGACAAGTGGTGAGGCTGGGATTGAACCCATGACCTCTGGCTCCTAAACCCGTGCTCTTTCCACTGAGCCATGCTGCTTCTCTAATGACAGCATTTGTAAGTGCTTACTAAGCACTGTTTGAAGTGCTGGGGCTGATGGAAGGTCATCATCATTTGGGGCTTAGACTCTTCATCCCCCTTTTACAGTTGAGGTACCTGGGGCCCAGGGAAGTGAAGTGACTGGCCCAAAGTCACACAGCTGACAAGTGGCAGAGCCGGATTAGTACCCACAACCTGTGACTCTCAAGGCCGGGCTCTTTCCACTGAGCCACGCTGCTTCTATTTTTTGGTGGATGTGAAGAGGGAGAGCAGTCCAGATCACAGGACCCCCATGTACCTCTTCCTCAAACACCTGTCTTAAATCTCTGCTAAATCTCCATCAGTAAATCATCTCCATCCTCAACTTTTTGACCAATAACAGACTCATCTCCCTCCTGGCCTGTGTCCTTCAGGTGTTTTTCCTCCTGCTCTTTGTCTATAGTAAGCTGTACTCCCTCACAGTGATGTCTTATGAACGTTACATGGCCATCTGCCTCCCCCAGCGCTACCAGATCATCTTTCATTCATTCATTCATTCATTCATTCATTCAAATTGCATTAATTGAGCCCTTACTGTGTGCAGAGCACTGTAGTAAGCGCTTGGAAAGTGCAATTTGGCAACAGGTAGAGACAATCCCTACCCAACAATGGGCTCATAGTCCAGAAGTGGGGAGACCGACAACAAAACAAAACAAGTAGACAGGCATCAAAAGCATCAATATAAATGAATTGAATTACAGATACATATATGCCCCATTAATTAAATATTTACATATATACACAAGGGCTGTGGGCCGGGGAGGGAGGTAGAGCAGAGGGAAGGAATGGGGTGATGGGGAGAGAGCAGATGAAAGGGGGGATTCAGTCTGGGAAACCTTTCTGGAGGAGGCGGGCTTTCATGAACAGAGGGTCCTACGGGAAAATGGTGGCCAATTTATGGCTCAACGGAGGCGTCTCCACCCTCATGAACATGACCACCACTTACTCTGTCCCTTTAGGCGGATCCAACGTGATCCACCAGTTCTCCTGGGAGAGCCCCCATATCATTAAACTTTCCCAGTCCAGTAGGAAGCTTCAAGAGTATGGAGTAACCTCCTTCTCTTCTCTTCTGGCTTCTACTTGCTTTGTTTCCATAGTCATCTCATACATGGGTTTCTTCCGGGCCATGTTGAGGATGCCAGCCGCCGAGGGCCAGGACAAAGCTTTCTCACCCTGCCTGACTCACCTCTCCATCATCACCGTCTTTGTTTCCAACGGTGATGAGGCCTATCGCAAGCCTGTGTCCAACTCCCACTCGGTGTTGGACCTGCTGATATCTCCGTTCTGTTATGGTGCCACCCCCCGCCCCCCACCCCCAACCCAAACCCCCTCGTCTACAACCTGAGGAACCGCGACCTGAAGACGGCTTTGGGGACGGTGCTGGTGAAAAAGTCTATCAACAGGAGATAAAGCACAAATATTTCTGGTTTTCCAGACCTCCCAGATGTGAAAGGCCGGAAATAACCAAGCAAGTACCCCAGCGATCACAGGCAAAGGAGAAAAGGTCGAAAGTGTCAGGCAGCCTGGACTATTGGAAAGGGAACATGTTTCAGAGTCTGGCTGGGTCTGCTATGTGACCTTGCCATGCCACTTAGCATCTCTCTTTCACCAAGACCAATGTGGATCCACAATCCCGGACACTCTGGACACATGGAAAGGTTGTCAGTCAGTCAATCATATCTATTTAGTGCTTCCTGTGTGAAAAGCACTGTACTAAGTGCTGGGGAGAGTACAGTACAAAAATAAGCAGTCATATTCCCTGCCCACAACGAGCTTAAAATCTAGGGAACAAGTTTATAGTCTGATTTATTTCTTGTTTCTCCACATTTGATGTTTGTAGTTCCTGGACCTCTTTTTTTCTTTTGCCTCCTAGTCTCCCTGACCCTTATGGCGCTTACAGTCTGAGGTAGGGAGAATGGATATTGGGTCTCCATTTAATATCAGAGGAACATTAGACCAGAGAGGTTAAGTGACTGGTCCAGGCATCAAACAACAGAAAACTTACAGAACAGGAACTGGACTGGAGCAGTCTCTAGACTGTGAGCTTGTCGTGGGTAAGGAAGGGTCACTTTGTTACACAGTACTCTCCCAAGTGTTTAGTACAGTGTTTTGCCCACAGTAAGTGCTCAATAATTCGGTTGAATGAATGAATGAACCCGGGACTCCTGACTGTGAATAAATCCTTCCCGCCCTCCAGGTATTATCCCACCACAGAGCAGCATGGATGCAGTTCCCACTGTGTGTACTCTAATCAAACGGTACTATTTACTCACTACCTATTCTGTTCAGAGCACTGAACTAAGAGCTTGGGAAAGTATAAAATGGACATGATTCCTGTCTTCAAGGAGCTTATAGTCTAATGTAGTCTTCAATAAATGTTTTTGCTTGGATGACACGATCTACTGGACTCAGAATGGACAATTTAATCGAGTGGGGCCGATTTTTGATTGTGAGAATGGACGTCAAGGTGGTCAGTGGTGGGGTGGGGGAGGAGAGGAGGGTCTTCATGGGATTGAGGACCACATGGACTCGAGAGCTCTCCTCCCAGGCAGCGGTTCCTTGGACTGCCTGCCCATTTCCAGGCTAGCTCTTTAGCAGCCTTTTGGTCACCGACCGCCGACTTTAGCTGCTTTTTGGCCACTGACGGCCGACTCATCCACGCCGGGACCGCCTCTCTCTCCCGGGAAGCTGAGCCTTGTCATCGCCCGGACCCTTGGAGCCATTACCACGTGGGCTCGGGATCTCTGCTCCCCTGAGGCGCAGCCTCGGCCCGCCCGGCCCCGATTCCCGACAAGCCCCCTACCTTCGCCTGCCGCTCGCCGACTCATCTGCGCCTCCTCCGCCTCTCCCGGGGAGCTGAGCCTTGGACAGCCCGGCCCGCGCCCGCCTCATCCTTTCCCAACCTGGACCTCCGCTCCCCCGCTCGGGAACTCTGACACTAAGGATCTTCGCCCCCACAGACCCCCAGCCACCAGCTCCCATTCCACCCCCCTCCCCCCCCCCCGGCTCGGGCCCGGGGATATTGCGCTCCCCTTCTCACCTGGGGACATTGTGCTCCCCTGCTCAGCCCTAGGGACATTGTGTCCTCTGGGGACATTGTGTCCCCCTGCTCGGGCCCCGGAACATCGTGCTCTCCAACCGCCCCCCTACTCCGCCTGCAGCCGCCATTTTGGGAAGCCCTCACTCCCTCTTCCCCCTTGAGGTGATTCATCTCCCCCGCCCCTGCCCCGGGCGACGATGTCCTTGTTCTCACCGTGTTACCTTACCTTAGCCGCCGCCTATGGCCGCAACCCACCCTGGACAACCTCAGGTCCCCCCCCCCCCCCTCCCGCCTCAGGGACATTTAGTCATGAGCTCTGGGACTCTCTCGGCCGCTAGCCGCTTGATTTTGAGTCTGATCGGGTAGGGACGGGCCGACCCCCGACCCTGGTCATCGCCTGCTTATTACCACTGTTGTATTGCATCTAACTGTTCGATGTTGCTATATTAGCGATTTCGCTTGTTTTTGTTTATTGTCGTCAGTGCTGCCACCCACCTCTCTGGCCTCACCAGTTGCCTGACTTTGAGTGGTCGGCCTTTAATCGAGCCTACCCCCGACCCTGGTCATCGCCCGCTTATTAATACTACTGTATTGTATCATACTGTATCATGTTGCTATATTACCGATTTCGTTTGTTACTGTTTATTGTCAGTGCTGCCACCCACCTCTCTGGCCTCACCATGTCCCTCCTCCCCCCTCCTCCCTCCCGCCCCTTCCTATCCTCCCCTACCCCTTCCCCTCTCTCCCTCAGCTCTTTCCCGCTCTCTCCTCTGCCTCTTCCCCCCGTCCCCTCCCCCGCCCTAGAACCCCACTTTACCAGCGCTACCCCTCTTCCCCCTCCCCCTACTCTCCCCCCCACCAAACCACCTCCTCACCCCCTCCCCCCTTCTCTCTTCCCCACCCACGCCCCATCCCAGTCCTCGTTTCCCACCGCTACCCCTCATCCCCCTCTCCCCGTCCAGGGCCCCGCCACCTCCTTCCCATCCAAACCCTCCCCTCCCTCCGCCCTTCCCCCCTCCTCCCCTTGCACCCACAGCTACTTTCAAGTGCGGCCTCTGGAACCCCCGCTCTATTACAGGTAAGCTACCTTTCGTCCATGACCTTTTCCTCTCCCGCTCTCTCCTCCTCCTCGCCCTTTCAGAAACGTGGCTCACTCCCGAGGACACGGTCTCCGCCGCCGCTCTCTCCAGCGGAGGCCTCTCCTTCTCCCACTCTCCCAGACTCACGGTAAGGGAGGAGGCGTCGGCTTCCTCTCTCACCCCGTTGCCGCTTCCGCACTATCCCTCCTCCCTCCCCCCTCCCTCTCCTTCCCCTCCATCGAAGCCCATATCATTCGCCTCTACCACCTCCTCCAGATACTTGTCGCTGTAATCTACCGCCCTCCTGCTCCCACCTCCCACTTCTTCAACCACCTAGACCCCTTTCTCACCTTCCTTCTCTCCTTCTCTCTGCCCACTCTGATCCTCGGAGACTTCAACATCCGTATGGATGTACCTGATGACTCCTCTGCCGCCCGCCTGCTATCCCTCCTCGACTCTGCCGACCTCCTCCTCCACCATACCATGCCCACTCACCGACTCGGTCACACCCTCGATCTCGTCATCTCCTACCGCTGCACTATCTCCTCCCTCACCAACTCTGAAATCCCTCTCTCTGACCATAACCTTCTCACCTGCCTCATCTCTCACACTCCCTCCCCCTGCAAATCTTCGCTACTGCCCCACAGAGACCTCCGCTCTCTCTATCCCGTCCGTCTTTCCAAAAGCATCTCTCCTCACCTTGCCGCCCTGTCCTCACTTCCCACTCTCGATGATCAGGTCTCCGCTCTCAGCTCCACCCTCTCTACTCATCTCAACTCTTTCGCCCCCCTTTCCCTCCGCCGCTCTCGCTCCACTAACCCACAGCCCTGGATCACCTCCTCTGTCCGCCTCCTACACTCCTATGCTCGAGCTGCTGAGCGCTGCTGGCTAAAGTCCAAGCACCAAGCCGACCTCACACACTTCAAATTTATCCTTTCCTGCCTTAACTCTGCCCTCTCCTCCTCCAGGCAAAACCTCTTCTCCTCCCTCATCGACACCCATGCCCGTCACCCCCGCCAATTGTTCCGGACCTTTAACTCTCTCCTTAGGCCCCCTGTTCCTCCTCCTCCCCCATCTCTCACCCCCAATGATCTGACCACCTATTTCATAACAAAAATCAACACAATCAGGTCTGAGCTCCCCAAAGTCACCCCTCCGCCTCTCCCCTCCCCCCCACCAACCCTCTCCCCTACTTTTCCATTCTTCCCTGCAGTATCCTCAGAGGAGATCTCCTCCCTCCACGCAAGTGCCACCCCCTCCACCTGCGCCTCGGACCCCATTCCGTCTCACTTTATTAAAACCATCGCCCCTGCCCTCCTACCTTCCTTAACTTCTATTTTTAACCACTCAATCTCCAATGGCTCCTTCCCCTCTGCCTTCAAACATGCCCACATCTCTCCCATCCTAGAAAAAACCCGCTCTTGACCCCACTTTCCCCTCCAGTTATTGCCCTATCTCCCTACTACCCTTGTAGTAGATTGTCGTCTACAATCCCTGCTTAGAATTCCTTAACTCCCATTCTCTTCTGGCTTCCGTCCCCTCCACTCTACTGAGACTGCTCTCTCTAGGGTCACCCATGACCTCCTTCTTGCCAAATCCAGTGGCTCCTACTCCATTCTAATCCTCCTTGACCTCTCTGCTGCCTTTGACACTGTCGACCATCCCCTCCTCCTCCATTCCTTGTCTCACCTTGGCTTCACGGACTCCGTCCTCTCCTGGTTCTCCTCTTATCTCTCTGGCCGCTCATTCTCACTCTCCTTCGCTGGTGCCTCCTCCCCCTCCCATCCTTTAAGTGTTGGAGTTCCTCAAAAGTCAGTTCTTGGCCTTCTTCTGTTCTCCATTTACACTCACTCCCTCGGTGAACTCCTTCGCTCTCAAGGTTTGACTGCCATCTCTACGCAGATGACACGCAGATCTACATCTCCGCCCCTGTCCTCTCCCCCTCCCTTCAGGCTCGCATCTCCTCCTGCCTCCAGGACGTCTCCACCTGGATGTCGGCCCGCCACCTAAAACTCAACATGAGCAAGACTGAGCTCCTCATCTTCCCTCCCAAACCCGGTCCTCTCCCAGACTTCTCTATCACTGTTGATGGCACGACCATCCTTCCCGTCTCTCAGGCCCGCAATCTCAGTGTCATCCTTGACTCGTCTCTCTCGTTCACCCCACACATCCTATCCGTTACCAAGACCTGCCGGTTTCACCTCTACAATATCGCCAAGATCCGCCCTTTCCTCTCCACCCAAACGGCTACCTTACTGCTACGGGCTCTCGTTATATACCGGCTAGACTACTGTGTCAGCCTTCTCTCTGATCTCCCTTCCTCCTCTCTCGCCCCCCTCCGGTCTATTCTTCACTCCGCTGCCCGGCTCATCTTCCTGCAGAAACGATCTGGGCATGTCATTCCCCTTCTTAAACAACTCCAGTGGTTGCCTATCTACCTCCGTTCCAAACAAAAACTCCTCACTCTAGGCTTCAAGGCTCTCCATCACCTTGCCCCTTCCTACCTCTCCTCCCTTCTCTCTTTCTACCACCCACCCCACATGCTCTGCTCCTCTGCCGCTCACCTCCTCACCGTCCCTCGGTCTCGCCTATCCCGCCATCGACCCCTGGGTCACGTCCTCCCGCGGTCCTGGAACCCCCTCCCTCCTCACCTCCGCCAAACTGATTCTCTTTCCCTCTTCAAAACCCTACTTAAAACTCACCTCCTCCAAGAGGCCTTCCCAGACTCTTCTCCCTCTACTCCCTCTGCCATCCCCCCTTTACCTCTCCACAGCTAAACCCTCTTTTTCCCCTTTTCCCTCTGCTCCTCCACCTCTCCCTTCCCATCCCCACAGCACTGTACTCGTCCGCTCAACTGTATATATTTTCATTACCCTATTTATTTTGTTAATGAATTGTACATCGCCTTGATTCTATTTAGTTGCCATTGTTTTTACGAGATGTTCTTCCCCTTGACTCTATTTATTGCCATTGTTCTTGTCTGTCCATCTCCCCCGATTAGACTGTAAGTCCATCAAATGGCAGGGACTGTTTCTATCGGTTGCCGACTTGTTCATTCCAAGCGCTTAGTACAGTGCTCTGCACATAGTAAGCACTAAATAAATGCTATTGAATGAAAGATTTCAAGAAGCAAAGTGCCCAATCAATCATATTTCTTGAGCGCTTACTTCTTGCAGAGCTAAGGGCCTGGAAGAGTAGAGTGTATTAGAGTGGGTAGGCACGTTCCCGGCCCCAAGGAGCTCACAGTTTTGAGGGGGAAACAGACATTAGTCAATAAATCAAAGAAATTTATTGACCACTTAGTCTGTTCAGAACACTATATTAAATGATTAGGAGAGTACACTCTAACAGAGTTGGTAGGCAGGTATCAATATAAATTATGGCTCTCTGTGTAGGTTCTGTGGGGCAGCAAGTCATCATGTCGAGTCTTCATAATCTTGCTTGGAATTCTCATTTTTGCTCAGACAGAGATGCAGCATGGCCTAGTCACTAGGTCATGGGCCTAGGAATCGGAAGGACCTGGGTTCTAATGCCAGGTCTCCCAATTGCTTGCTCAGTGACCATGGGCAAGTCACTTACCATCTTTGTGCCAGAGTGTCCTCAACTGTAAAATGGGACTATCTGTTGCCTTCTCGATCCTGGGGACATTGTGCTCCCCTTCTCGGCCCCAAGGACATTGTGTCCTCGGGGGACATTGTGTCCCCCTGCTCGGGCCCGGGGACATTGTGCTCCCCAACCGCTCCCCCACTCCGCCCGAGGCGGCCATTTTAGGAAGCCCCCACTCTGCCTGAGGCGGCCATTTTTGGAAGGCCTCACTCCCTCTTCCCTCTTGAGGTGATTCATCCCTCCCGCCCCCGCCCCGGGCGACGACGTCCTTGTTCTCACCATGTTACCTTACCTTAGCCGCCGCCTACGGCCGCCACCCACCCCGGCCAACCTCAGGGCTCCCCCGCCGCCACAGGGTTATTTGGTCATGAGCTCTGGGACTCTCTCGGCTGCTGGCCGCTTGACTTTGAGTCTGATCGGGTAGGGTCGGCTCGTCCCCCGACCCTGGTCATCGCCTGCTTATTAACAATATTGTAGAGTGCCTTACTGTAGCATGTTGCTATATTTGCGATCTCGCTTTTTATTGTTTATTGTCGTCAGATTTTGAATTTGATCAGGTCGCCCCTTAATCGAGTCTACCTCCGACCCTGGTCATCACCCCTTTCATTAACACGACTATATTGTATCATACTGTATCATGTTGCTATATTAGCACCACTGTATTGTATCATATTGTATCATGTTGCTATATTACCGATTTCGTTTATTACTGTTTATTGTTGTCAGTGCTGCCACCCACCTCTCTGGCCTCGCCATGTCCCTCCTCCCCCCCCCCCCCGCCCCTTCCTATCCTCCCCTTCCCTTCCCCTTCCCCTCTCTCGCTCAGCTCTTTCCCGCTCTCTCCTCTGTCTCCTCCCCCCTCCTCTCTCCC
>NW_024396760.1:0-36802 GCF_004115215.2 Ornithorhynchus anatinus | reverse complement strand
ATGTGGTTAGGCTAAGGGGAAAGGTTGGCCAGGAGAAAGTTAGACTAGGACAAAGGTTAAGCTCAGGAAAAATTAGTCAAGGAGAAAGGTTAGGCAAGGGGAAATGGTTAGACAGGGGAAAAGATTAATCAGGAAAGCTTAGGTCGGGAAAGAAGTGAGGCCAGGAGAAAAGTTAGGTGGAAGAAAGGTAGGTGAGGTGAAGCTCAGGCAGGGGAAAATCTAGACCAGGGTAAAAGTTATGTGAGGTAAAGTTAGCTGGGAAAAGCTTAGGCAGAGGAAAGTTAGGCAGGGGAATGGTTATGGTGGAAAGATTAGGTTAGGCAGAAGGTTTGACAATGGGTAAACATTAGACGAAGGAGAAGGTATGTTTGGGAAAAGGTATGGCTAGCTGAAAAAGGTTAAGCTATGGAAAGGTTTGCCAGGGAAAAGCTTGCAGGGTGATATGTTAGGCGGGGAGAAGTTTAGGTGGAGAAAAGTTTAGGCTAGCGGAAGGTTAAAAGGAGAAGATTGGTTAGTGTAAATGTTAGGTTAGAGGAAGGTTTAGGCTAGGGGTAAGAGTTAGGCAGGAGGAAATGATAGGTTAGGGAAAAGGCTAAGCCTAGTAAAATAGTAAGGCTAGGGGAAAAGGTTACTTTAAGTGAAAGAGTAGACTAAGGGAAATGTTGGCTAGGAGAAAATTAGGCTACGGGAAAGAGTAGGTCAGGGGAAAAATTAATGTAGGCGAAAAAGTTAGACAGGGGAAAAAGTTTGGCAAGGGAAAATGGTTAAGCTATGGGAAGTGTTAGGCCAGGGAGACAAGGTTAGGTAGGGAAAGGTAAACTAGGGAAATTTAGTTGGGTGTAAGGTTCGGCAAGGGAACATTAGGCCAGGGAAAAGGTTTGTGGTAGGGGAAAAGGTATGGCTAGGGGAAAATGTTAGGTTAAGGGAAAGGTTAGGCTAGGGCAAGTTTAGGCCAGAGGCAAGGGTAGGTGGGGTAAAAGGGTAGGCTGGGGAAAAAGGTTAGGCCAGGGGAAAAGGTTAGCTTAGGGAATGATTAGACTAAGGAATACCAAAGACTGAGGGAAAATTAGGTTAAGGGAAAGGTTAAGGCTAGGGGAAAAGGTTAGGTTAGGGGAAAGGTAAGTCTAGGGGCAAGATTAGACTCGGGACGAGATTAGATTTGGGAAATAGGCTGAGGGAAACATTAGGATAGGGGAAAAGCATAGGCCATGAAAAAATGGTAGGCCAGGGGAAGAGGTTAGGCCAGGAGAAAAAATTAGCCTAGGGAGAAAGTTAGGCTAGGGGAAAACGTAAGGTTAGGGGAAAACGTTAAGCTCAGGGCAAAGATTAGGCAAGAGGAAAGATTAGGCTTGGGGAAAAAGTTAGCCCAGGGGAAAGGTTTAAGCCAGGGAAAAACCTAGGACAAGAGAAAGGTTTAGGCCAGGGGAAAAGGTTAAGCCAGGGGAAAGGTTTAATCCTAAGAAAGGTTATGTGAGGGGAAAGGTTTGGCTAGGTGAAAACCTCAGACCAGGGAAAAGTTGGGCCAAGGAAAACGGTAAGGCTATGTGAAAAAGTTAGGCCAGGGAAAAGGTTAGGCTAAGGGAAAGGTTAGGCTAAGGGAAAGCATTAGGCAGGGGAAAAGGGTGAGGCTACTGGAAAATTTTAGGCAGAGGAAAAGTTTAGGTGATGGGAAATGGTTATGTTAAGGGAGGTGTTGGGCCCCGCAGCCTTTGTCTTCAAACATGGCCCTAACCTTACTCTTTCCAGATTTGGCCCCCCAGCCTTTGCCTTCCAGACCTGGCCCCAAACCCTTCTATCTAGTTTTGCTCCTGCAGCATTTGCCTTAAAGGCCTGGCCTTGAACCTTTCTCGTTCCAGTTTTGACCCCTAGCCTTTGTCTTCTAGGCCTGACCCCAAAACCCTGACTTCCAGGTCTTGCTCTGAACACTGTGTTCCAGGATTGCTGCCTTCACAGCCTTTTCCTTCCTGACCTGATTCTCCCTGCCTTTTCCTGACAGGCCTTGCCCTGAACACTTCGTGTTCCAGGATTGGCCCTCTCCTTTGCCTTCCTGGCATGACTCTGAACCTTTCTTATTCCCATTATGGTCCCCCAGCCTATACCTTCCAGACCTAGCCCATACCCTTCTCCTTCTTGTTTTGGCCCCCAGCCTTTGCCTTCCAGTCTTGGTCCGAACCCTTCTCATTCTAGTTTTGCCTCCAAGCCTTTGCCTTCCAGTCTGGCCTTGAACCCTTCTCTTTCCAGTTTCTCCTCACCCCGGACCTTTCCCTTCCAGGTCTGGCCCCAAACTGTACCCTTCCAGTTTGACCCCCTTCCCCACGCCAGCCTTAGCCTTTCCCGACCTGGCACCCAAAACTACTCTTTCCAGTTTTAGCCCCCCAGCCTTTGCCTTCCAAGAGTGGCCGGGAACCCTTCTCGTTTCTGTTTTGCCCCCCCCAAGCTTTGTCAACTAGGCCTGTCCTCAGACCCCTGTCATTCCAATTTTGTACCCCAGCCTGTGCCTTCCAGGCTTGGCTCTTATTCCTTCTCTATCCAGTGTTGCACCCCCCAGCATGTGCTTTCCCGACCTGACCCCAAAACCTTTGGCACCCCAGCCTTTGTTTTCCAGACCTGGTACCCCAGCCTTTGACTGACAGGTCTGGCCTCGAATCCTTCTCATTCCACTTTTAGCCAACCAGCCTTTGTCTTCCAGACATGGACCCCAAACCCGTCTCGTTTCAGTTTCGTCCCCCCAGGGCTTGCCTTACAGGCCTAACCGCCCCCACCCCGCATCGTCTTGCCTTCCAGGCTAGCCCAGAACCCTCTCTTTCCAGTTTTGGTCCCCTCCCTTTGCTCTCCAGGCCCGGCCCTGAACACTTCTAATTCCAGTTTTGGCCCCTGAGCCTTTGCCTTCCAGGCTTGGCCCTGAACCCTTCTGTTTCCATTTTGGTCCCCCTTAGCCTTTCCTTTGAGAGAGTTAGGCCAAGGGAAATGGAAAGGCTACGGAAAAACGTTAGGGTCAGGGAAAAGGTTAGACTCAGGAAAAACGTTGAATAAGGGGAAAAGGTTAGGCAAGGAGAAAATGTTAGGCTAACGGAAAAGTTAGTGTAGAGGAAAGGTTAGGCTAGGGGAAAAGGTTAGGCCAGAGGAAAAGGTTAGGCCAGAGGAAAAGATTACATGATGGGAAATCTTAGGCCAGGGGAAAAAATGGCAAGGGAAACGTTTGAGCCAGGGAAAAGCTGAGGCCAGGGGAAAAGGTTAGTCCAGGGGACAAGGTTAGGCCAGTGGATGAGTTTAAGTCAGGGAAAAGCTTATGCTGGTGGAAAAACGTAGGCCAGGGGAATAGGTTGGGCCTGGGGAAATGTTAGGAGAGGAAAAAGCTTAGGCCAGGCAAAAAGGTCAGGCCAAGGGAAAAGGTTATCAGTGAAAGCGTTATGCTAGGGGAAATGATTTGGCTGGGGAAAAGGTTAGGCAATGGGAAATGGTTAGGTTCGACGAAAGATGAGACTAGGGGAAAAGGTCAGGCTTTGGGGAAAAGGTTAAGACCAGAGAAAATGTTAAGCTAAAGGAAATGGCTAGGCTAGGGTGAAAGGTTAGGTTATGGGCAATGGTTAGGATAGGAGAAAGGTTAAGCATGGGCAAAAGTTAGACTAAGGAAAAAAGGTAGGCAACGTTTAAAGATTAGGTCTGGAGAAAAGCTTAGGTTAGAAAAAAGCATTAGACTAATGGAAAGGTTGTGCTACCGTGAAAGCTTAGAATGGGGCAACGTTAAGGCTAAGGGACAAATTTAGGCTAGGAGAACAGGCTAGGCTAGGGGAAAAGGTTAGGCTAGGGAAAATGTTAGGCATGAAGAAAAGTTTAACCCGGGGTTAAAGTAAGTATCGGGGAAAGGTTTTGGCCAGGGCAAAAGGTTAGACTCTAGGAAAGGTTATGCTTGGAATAAAGGTTAGGTAAGGGGAATTAGCTGAGACTAGGAGAAAAGGTTAGGCCAGGGGAAAGGTTTTGACCTGGGGAAAGGTTAGACAGAGGAAAACGTTAGGTCAGGGGAAAACGTTAATCCAGGGCAAAAACGTAGGCTACTGGAAAGGGTCAGGCTAGGCGAAAAGGTTAAGGTAAGGAAAAGTTTACTCTGGGGAAAAGGTTAAGCTAGGAGAAGAGGTTAGGCTGAGGGCTATGGTTAGGCCTTGGGAAAAGGGTAAGCCACGGGAAATGATCAGACAATGGGAAAAGGTTATCAGTGAAAAGGTTATGATGGGGGAAATGATTAGGCCAGGGGAAAAGGTTAGGCTGTGGGAAATAGTTGGGTTAGGGAAAAGATTAGGCAAGGGGAAAACATTACAGTAGGGAAATGTTTAAACCAGGAAAAAGCTTAGGCCAGGGGAAAAGGTTAAGAGAAGGAAAAGCTTAGGCCAGGGGAAAGGTTTAGGCCAGGGGATAAGCTTAAACCTGGGAACAGGTTCTGCTAGGGGAAAAGGTTATGGTAGGCACCATTGTTAGGTGAGGGGAAACGGTTAGGCCAGTGGAAAGCTTTAGGCCAGGGGAAACTGTTAAGCCAGGGGAAAAGCTTAGGCTACTGGAAAGGGTCAGGCTAGGGGAAAAGATCAGGCTTTTGGGAAGAGGTTTGGCTAAAGAAAAGGTTACTTTAGGGAAAAAGTTTAAACCAGGAAAAGGATTAGGCTAAGGGAAAAGGTTAGGCCATGGGAAAAGGTGATCAGTGAAAAGGTTATGATAAGCGAAAAGATTAGGCCAGTGGACAACGTTAGGCCAGGAGGAAAGGTTTGGCCAGGGGAAAAGCTTAGGCTACTGGGAAGGGTCAGGCTTTGTGGAAAACTTTAAGACTGTGAAAAGAATTAAGCTAGGGAAAATGGTTAGGCGAAGGGAAAAGGTGTGACTATGGGAAACAGGTTAAAGGAAAGGTTAGGCTAGGAGAAATGCTTAGGCTATGGGACAGGTTAGGCATGGGCAAAGGTTGGGCTACAGGAAAAGGCTAGGCAATGTTTAAAGATTAGGTTAGGGGAAAGGTTAGGTTAGGAGAAAGTGTTAGGTTTGCAGAAAGGTTGGGCTGGGGGAAATGATTGGAATAGTGGGAAAAATTAAGGATAGTGGATAAAGTTAGATGAAACAGGCTAGGCTATGGGAAAAGGTTAGACAAGGGGAAAGCTTAGCCAGGGTAAAGGTTATTGTATGGGGAAAGGCTTGACCAGTAGAAAAGGTTAGTCTCCAGGAAGGGTTAGGCTAGGAGTAAAGGTTAGGTTAGGGGAATTAGCTGACGCTTGGGGAAAAGGGGGAATGGTTAGGACAAGGTTTTGCCCTGGGTAAAAGCTTAGGCTATGGTAAATTGTCAGGCTGAGTTAAAAGGTCAGGCATGGGGAAAAGGTTAGGCTAGGGGAAAAGGTTAGACCAGGGGAAAAGATTAGGCAAGGGGAAAATAGGCTAGGGGACAGATTAGGTTGGGCAAAAGGTTTGGCAAGGGGAAACATTAGGCCAGGGGAGAAGGTTGTGGTAGGGGAAAAGGTTTGGCTAGGGGTTAAGGTAATGCTATGGGAAAAGCTAGGCCAGGGGAAATCGTTAAGCCAGGTAACAGTTAGGCCAGGGGAAAAAGTTAGGCACGGGGAATACGTTGTGCTAGGGGAAAATTCTAAGCCTGGGAAAAAGGTGAGGCTAGGGGAAAAGGTTACGCAAGGGGAAAGTGGTAGGCTTCTCAAGGTTAGGTTAGTGCAACAGGCTAAACCTGGGAGCAAGATAAGGCTAGGAGAAAGGGTTAGACTAGGGGAAAGATTAGACTAGGAGAAAAGATAGACTAGGGGAAAAGGGTAGGCTGGGGAAAGGGTGGACTCGGGAAAAGATTAGACTATGGGGAAACCTAAGGCCAGGGGAAAAGTTAAGGCCAGGGGACAAGGTTAGGCCAAGGGTTAGACGTTAGGGTATGGGAAAGATTAGGTTAAGGGAAACCATTAGCCTAGGGAAAAAATGTAGGCTAGGAGAAAAGTTTAGGCTAGGTGAAAAGATTAGGCTAAGGGAAAGGGTTAGGCCAGGGAGAAAGTTATGCCAGGGGAATAGCTAAGGCTAGGCAAAAAGCTCAGGCTTGGGGAAAACGTTATGCTCAGGGTAAAGGTTAGGCAAGGAGAAAAGCTTTGTCTAGGGGAAAAGATTAGACCAGCGGACAAGCTTAAGCAAGGGGAAATGGTTAGGCTAGGCGAAAAAATAGGCTGGGCAAAAGGTTTGGCAAGGAGAAAGCATAAGGCCAGCTGAAACGGTTACGGTAGGGGAACAAGTATGGCCAGGGGAAAGGTTTAGCCCAGCGGAAAGGTTTAAGCTACAGGAAGAGGTTAGGAAAGGGGACAAGGGTAGGCCAGGAGAAAGCTTAGTTCAGGGAACAACTTAGGCCAGGGGAAATGGTTTAGGCCAGGGAGACGGTTGGGCTTGGTTTAAATGTTAGGTTAAGGAAAACCTATAGGCTCGGGGTAAGAGTTAGGCAGGGGAAAAAGGTTAGGCTATGAGAAAATTCTTAGCCTGGGAAAATGGTAAGGCTAGGGGAAAAGGTTAGCCTACGGGAAAGAATAGACTAGGGAAAAAGTTAGGCTAGGGGAAAACATTAGGATTGGGGAAAAGCTTAGGCCAAGAGAGGAGATAGGCCAGGGGAAAAGGTTTGGCCACAGGAAGAGGTTAGGCTAAGGAAGAAGGTTAGGCCAGGTAGAAAGTTAGATTAGGGGAATAGTTAAGCTCAAGGAAAAGATTAGGCAAGGGGGAAAGGTTAGGCTAGGGGAAATGGTTAGACCAGGGGAAAAGATTAAGCCAGGAAAAAGCTTAGGTCGGGGAAAAAGCTAGGCCAGGAGAAAAGGTCAGGCAAGGGGAAATCGTAAGGCTTGGGGAAAATGTGAGGCTCAAGAAAAAGGTTAGGTAGGAAGAAAAGTTTAGGTGAGGTGAAAAGTTCAGGCCAGGGGAAAAATCTATAGACCAGGGTAAAAGGTTAGGTCAGGGGAAAAGGTTAAGCTAATAATAATAATAATAATAATAATAATAATGATAATGTTGGTATTTGTTAAGCGCTTACTATGTGCCGAGCACTGTTCTAAGTGCTGGGGGAGATACCGGGTAATCTAGGGGAAAAGGTTAGGCCAGAGGAAAGGGTTAGGCAAGGGGAAATGGTAATGCTAGTCCAAAGATTAGGTTAGGCGGAAGGTTTGGCAATGGGAAAACATTAGGCTAAGGAAAAGGTTATGTTGGGGAAAAGGTATGTCTGGGGAAAAGGTTAAGCTATGGGAAAAGGTTTGGCCAGGGAAAAGCTTGGCCAGGGTAAAACGTTAGGCCGGGGGAGAAGTTTAGGTCCAGAGAAAAGATTAGGCTAGCGGAAAAGTTTGAACAAGGGAGAGGGTTGGGCTTGGTGTAAATGTTAGGTTAGAGGAAACGTTTAGGCTAAGGGTTAGGCGGGAGGAAAAAGATAGGTTAGTGGAAAAGGCTAAGCCTGGTAAAATAGTAAGGCTAGGGGAAAAGGTTACCGTAGGGGAAAGAGTAGACTAAGGAAAAAGTTAGGGTAAGAGAAAACATTAGGCTAGGGGAAGAGAGTAGGTCAGGGGAAAAGGTTAAGGTAGGGGAAAAAGTGAGACAAGGGAAAAGGGTTTGGCAAGGGAAAATGGTTAAGCTAGGGGAAAGGGTTAGGCCAGGGGTCAAGGTAAGGTTAGGGGAAAAGGTTAAGCTAGGGTAAACTTTAAGCTTGGTGTAAGGTTCGGCAAGGGGCAAACATTAGGCCAGCGGAAAGGTTTATTGTAGGGGAAAAGGTATGGCTAGGGGAAAATGTTAGGTTAAGGGAAAAGGTTAGGCTAGGGGAAAGCTTAGGCGACGGGCAAAGGGTAGGTCGGGGAAAAGGGTAGGCTGGGAAAAAGGTTAGGCCAGGGGAAAAGGGCAAGATTAGATTTGGGAAAACGTTAGGCTGGGGGGGGAAACATTAGGAGAGGTGAAAAGCATAGACCACGGAAAAATGGTAGGCCAGGGCAAGAGGTTAGGCCAAGAGAAAAAAATAGCCCAGGGAGAAAGTCAGGCTGGGGGAAAAGGTAAGGCTAGGGGAACAAGAAAGGCCAGGGGAAAACTTTAAGCTCAGGGAAAAGGTTAGGTAAGAGAAAATGTTAGGCTTGGGGAAAAGGTTAGCCCAGGGGAAAGGTATCAGCCAGGGAAAAGCTTAGGACAGGAGAAAAGTTTCGGCCAGGGAAAAAGTTTAAGCCAGGGGAAAGGTTTTATCCTAAGAAAAGGTTATGTGAGGGGAAAGGTTTAGCTAGGTGAAAACCTCAGACCACGGAAAAAGTTAGGGCCGTGGAAAAAGGTAAGGCTATGTGAAAATGTTAAGCCAGGGGAAAAGGTTAGGCTAGGGGAAAGGTGAGGTTAAGGGAAAGCAGTAGGCTAAGGGCAAAGGTGAGGTTACTGGAAAAGTTTTAGGTAAGAGGAAGAGGTTAGGTGATTGGAAATGGTTATGTTAGGGGATAGTGCTGGGACCCCCCAGGCTTTGTCTTCCAACATGGCCCTGAACCTTACTCTTTCCAGATTTGGCCCCCAACCCTTTGACTTACAGACCTGGCCCCAAACCCTTCTCTATCTAGTTTTGGTCCCCCAGCATTTCCCTTATAGGCCTGGCTTTGAACATTTCTCGTTTTAGTTTAGGCTCCCTAGCCTTTGTCTTCTAGTCCTGACCCCCGAAACCTTGCCTTGCAAGCCTTGCTCTGAACACTGTGTTCCAGGATTGCTCCCTACCCCAGCCTTTTCCTTCCAGACATGATTCTCCCTGCCTTTGCCCGACAGGCCTTGCCCTGAACACTTCATGTTGCAGAATTGGCCCCTCTCCCTTTGCCTTCCAGGCATGACTCTGAACCCCTTCGTTCCCATTATGGTCCCCCAGCCTATGCCTTCCAGACCTAGCCCCGTACCCTTCTAATTCGAGCTTTGGCCCCCAGCCTTCGCCTTCCAGTCTTGATCCCGAAACCTTCTCATTCTAGTTTGGCTTTGCCTTCCTAGCCTGGCGCTGAACACTTCTCTTTCCAGTTTCTCCTCACCCCCCGACATTTCCTTTCCAGGTCTGGCCCCAACATGTTTCCCTTCCAGTTTCGGCCCGCCCTCCCCCGCACCCTATCCCCACCGCAAGCCTTAACCTTCCAGGAGCTGACCCCCAACACTTCTCTTTCCAGTTTGAGCCCCCCAGCCTTTGCCTTCCAAGAGTGGCCCTGAACCCTTCTCGTTTCAGTTTTGCCCGCCCCCACAAGCTTTGCCTACTAGGCCTGTCCTCAGACCCTTATCATTCCAGTTTTGTCCACCCAGCCTGTGCCTTCGAGGCTTGGCTACGATCCCTTCTCTATTCAGTTTTGGACCCCCCAGCATATGCTTTCCAGACCTGACCCCGAACCCTTCTGTTTCCAGTTTTGGCGCCCCAGCCTTTGCTTTCCAGACCTGGTCCCCCAGCCTTTACCTGATAGGTCTGGTCTCAAATACTTCTCATTCCACTTTTGGCCAACCAGCCTTTGTCTTCCAGACCTGGGCCCCGTAACCTTTCTTTCAAGGTCTGGCACTGAACCGGTCTTGTTCCAGTTTTGGCCACCCAGCGTTAGCATTCCAGGCCTGGCTCCAAACTCTTCTATTTCCAGTTTTGGTCCCAGAGATTTTACCTTCCAGTCCTGGGCCTGAACACTTCTTTTTCCAGTTGTTGCCCCTAGCCTTTGCTTTACAAGCCTATCCTAAACCCGTCTCATTCAGGTTTGGTCCCCCAGCCTATGCCTTCCAGGCTTGGTCCTCAGCCTTTCTCGTTTTTGTTTTGCCCCACCAGGTTTTGCCTACTAGACCTGTACGCAGACACCCCTCACTCCGGTTTTGTCACCCCGGCCTTTGCCTTCCAGGCCTGGCTCCAATCCATTCTCTATTCAGTTTAGGATGCCCAGCATTTGCTTTCCCGTCCTCCCCTGGAACACTGAGCTTTCCTATTTTGGCTCCCCAGCCTATGACTTCAAGGCTTGACCATGAACTCCTCTCTTTCTAGTTTTGCCCCCCTCCCCAGTCTTTGATTTCCAGGCAGGGTTCCAAACCCTTCTGGTTCCAGTTATGCCCGCCCCCCAGCTTTTGCCTTCCAGGCCTGGACCCGAACTCTTTTGGTTTCACTTTTAACACCCCCTTCCCCCCCGGATCACCTTCCAGGCCTGGCCCTGAAACCTTCTCTTTCCAGTTTTGCCACCCCCCCAGCCTTTGCCTTCCAGGCCTGGACCCCAAACGATTCTCGTTTCAGTTTTGCCCCCCCAGGGCTTGCCTTACAGGCCTAACCCCGCCCTCCCCCCATCGCTGTGCCTTCCGGGGTCGGCCCAGAACCCTTCTCTTTCCAGTTTTTGTCCCCACCCTTTGCTTTCCAGGCCTGGCCCTGAACCCTTCTGTTTCCATTTTGGTCCCCCTTAGCCTTTCCTTTGAGAGAGTTAGGCCAAGGGAAATGGAAAGGCTAAGGAAAAAACTTCAGGGTGAGGGAAAATGTTAGGCTCAGGGAAAAGGTTGGACAAGGGGAAAAGGTTAGGCAAAGTGAAAATGTTAGGCAAAGGGAAAGGTTAGTATAGGGGAAAGGTTAGACTAGGGGAAAAGTTTAGGCTAGGGGAAAGGGTTAGGCCAGAGGAAAAGATTACACGATGGGCAATCTTAGGCCAGGGGAAAAAATGGCAAGGGAAAAGTTTGAGCCAGGGAAAAGCTGAGGCCAGGGGAAAAGGTTAATCCAGGGGACAAGGTTAGGCCAGGGGATGAGTTTAAGTGAGGGAAAAGGTTATGCTAGTGGAAAAACGTAGGCCAGAGGAATAAGTTGGCCCTGGGGAAAATGTTAGGTTAGGAAAAAGCTTAGACCAGGCAAAAAGGTCAGGCCACGGGTAAAGGTTATCAATGAAAGGGTTATACTAGGGGAAATGATTAGGCTGGGGGAAAGGTTAGGCAATAGGAATTGGTTGAGTTTGAGGAAAGATAAGGCTAGGGCAAAAGGTCAGGCTTTGGGGAAAAGGTTAAGAACAGGAAAAAGATTAAGCTAAAAGAAATGTCTTGCCTAGGGTAAAGGGTTAGGCTATGGGCAATGGTTAGGATAGGGGTAAGTTTAGGCATGAGCAAAAGGAAAAAGCTAAGGAAAAAAGCTAGGCAACGTTTAAAGATTAGGTCTGCAGAAGGGACAAGGTAAGGCTAGGGGAAAACATTAATCTCAGGGAAAATGTTAGACAAGAAGAAAGGTTAGGCTTGGGGAAAAAGTTAGCCCAGGGGAAAGGTTTAAGCCAGGGAAAAGCTTAGGACAGGAGAAAGGTTTAGGCCAGGCAAAAAGGTTAAGCCAGGGGAAAGGTTTAATGCTAAGAAAAGGATATATGAGGGGAAAGGTTTGGCTAGGTGAAAACCTCAGACCAGGGAAAAAGTTAGGGCCAAGGAAAACGGTAAGGCTATGTGAAAAGGTAAGGCCAGGGGAAAAGGTTAGGCTAGGGGAAAGGTTAGGCTAAGGGAAAGCATTAGGCTAGGGGAAAAGGTGAATCTACTGGACAAATTTTAGGGAAGAGGAAAAGGTTAGGTGATGGGAAATGGTTATGTTAAGGGAAAGTTTTGGGTCCCCCAGCCTTTGTCTTCAAACATGGCCCTGAACTTAACTCTTTCCATATTTGGCCCCCCAGCTTTTGCCTTCCAGACCTGGCCCCAAACCCTTCTCTATCTAGTTTTGGTCCCCCAGCATTTGCCTTATAGGCCTGGCCTTGAACCTTTCTCGTTCCAGTTTAGGCCCCCTAGCCTTTGTCTCAAGGCCTGACCCCCCAAACCTAGCCTTCCTGGCCTTGCTCTGAATACTGTGTTCCAGGATTGCTCCCTCCCCCAGCCTTTACCTTCCAGACCTGATTCTCCCTACCTTTGCCTGACATGTCTTGCCCTGAGCATTTCGTGTTCCAGGATTGGCTCCTCTCCCTTTGCCTTCCAGGCATGACTCTGAACCCTTCTCGTTCACATTATGGTCCCCCATCCTATGCCTTCCAGAGCTAGCCCCATACCCTTCTCCTTCTAGTTTTGGCCCCCAGCCTTTGCCTTCCAGTCTTGGTCCCGAACCCTTCTCATTCTAGTTTTGGCCCCTAGCCTTTGCCTTCCAGGTCTGGCCCTAAACCCTTCTCTTTCCAGTTTCTCCTCACCCCCGGACCTTTCCCTTCCAGGTCTAGCCCCAACATGTAACACTTCCAGTTTTGCCCCCCTTCCCCCTGCCAGCCTTAGTCTTTCCTGACCTGTCACCCAACACCCCTCTTTCCAGTTTGAGCCCCCCAGCCTTTGCCTTCCAAGAGTGGCCGGGAACACTACTCGTTTCTGTTTAGCACCCCCCAAGCTTTGCCAACTAGGCCTGTCCTCAGACCCCTGTCATTCCAGCTTTGTCCCCCAGCCTGTGCCTTCCAGGTTTGGCTCTGATCCCTTCTCTGTCCAGTGTGGGACCCCCCAGCATTTGCTTTCCATACCTGAGCCCAAACCCTTCTCTTTCCAGTTTTGGCGCCCCAGCCTTTGGTTTCCAGACCTAGTCCCCCAGCCTTTGCCTGACAGGTCTGGCCTCGAATCCTTCTCATTCCACTTTTGGCCAACCAGCCTTTGTCTTCCAGACCTGGGCCCCCCCCAACCTTTCCTTCTAGGCCTGGCACTGAACTGTTCTTGTTCCAGTTTTGGCCTCCCAGCCTTACCCTTCCAGGCCTGGCTTCAAACTCTTCCATTTCCAGTTTTGGTCCCATCGGTCTTACCTTCCATTCCTGGCCCTGAACACTTCTCTTTCCAGTTGTTGCCCCTAGCGTTTGCTTTATAAGCCTGTCCTAAACCTGTCTCATTGAGGTTTACCTGTCCCCGAAGCATTCTCATTCCAGTTTTGGCGCCCCAGTTTTAAGGTTACTTTAGGGAAAAAGGGTAAACTAGGATAAAGAGTAGTATAAGAGAAAAGGTTAGGCCATGGGAAAAGGTTATCAGTGACAAGGTTATGATAGGGGAAATGATTAGGCCAGGGGAGAACGTTAGGCCAGGAGAAAAAGTTAGGCCAGGGGAAAAGCTTAGGCTACTGGGAAGGGTCAGGCTTTGGAGAAAAGTTTAAGACTGGGAAAAGAATTAAGCTAGGGGAAATGGTTAGGCTAAGGGAAAAGGTGAGACTATGGGAAAAAGGTTAAAAAGGTTAGGCAATGGGAAATGGTTAAGTTCGAGGAAAGTTAAGACTAGGGGAAAACGTCAGGCTTTGGGGAAAAGGTTAAGACCAGGAAAAAAGTTGAGCTAAAGGAAATGGCTAGGCTAGGATGAAAGGTTAGGCTACGGGCAATGGTTAGGATAAGGGAAAGGTTAGGCATGGGCAGAAGTCAGACGTAGGAAAAAAACTAGGCAACGTTTAAAGATTAGGTCCTTTTCCCAGCTTAGGTTAGAAAAAAGCATTAAACTAGTGGAAAGGTTGTGCTAGTGGGAAAGGTAACAATGGGGGAAAAGTTAAGGCTAAGGGAAAAGGTTAGGCTAGGAGAACAGGCTAGGCTAGGGGAAAGGGTTAGGCTAGGGTAAAAGGTTAGGAATGGGGAAAAGTTAAACCCGGGGTAAAAGTAACTGTCTGAGAAAAGGTTTGGCCAGGGGAAAAGGTTAGGTAAAGGAAAAGGTTAGACTCTAGGAAAGGTTATGCTTGGATTAGAGGTTAGGTTAGGGGAATTAGCTGAGGCTAGGAGAAAAGATTAGGCCAGGATAAAAGATTAGGCCATGGGAAAAGGTTTGACATGGGGAAAGGTAAGCTAGCGGAAAACGTTAGGCCAGGGAAAAACGTTAATCCAGGCCAAAGGCATAGGCTACTAGAAAGGGTCAGGCTAGTGGAAAAGGTTAAGGTAAGGAAAGGTTACTCTGGGGAACAAGGTTTACCTAGGGGAATATGTTTGGCTAAGAGATATGGTTAGGCCATGGGAAAAGGGTAAGACAGGGGAAAAGATCAGGCCATGGGAAAAGGTTATCAGTGAAAACGTTACGATGGGGGAAATAATTAGGCCAGGGGAAAAGGTTAGGCTGTGGGAACTAGTTGGGTTAGGGGAAAGGTTAGGCAAGGGGAAAACATTACAGCTGGGAAATGTTTAAATCAGGAAAAAGCTTAGGCCAGGGGAAAAGGTTAGGCCAGGGGAAAGGTTGAAGCCAGGGAAAAGGTTCTGCTAGGGGAAAAAGCTATGGTAGGGACCAATGTTAGGCTGGGAGAAATTGTTAGGCCAGTGGAAAGCTTTAGGCCAGGGGAAACTGTTAAGCCAGGGGGAAAGCTTAGGTTCCTGGAAAGGGTCAGGCTAGGGGGAAAGGTCAGGCTTTTGGTAAAAGGTTTGGCTAAGGAACAGGTTACTTTAGGGAAAAAAGTTAAACCAGGAAAAGGATTCGGCTAAGGGAAAAGGTTAGGCCATGGGAAAAGGTTAAGCCAGGGGAAAAGGTAAGACCATGGAAAAAGGATATCAGTGAAAGGGTTATGATAGGGGAAATGATTAGGCCAGGGGATAACGTTAGGCCAGGAGAAAAAGTTAGGCCAGGGGAAAAGCTTAGGCTACTGGGAAGGGTCAGGCTTTGGGGAAAAGTTTAAGACTGGGAAAAGAATTAAGCTAGGGGAAATGGTTAGGCTAAGGGAAAAGGTGAGACTAAGGGAAATAGGTTAAAGGAAAGGTTAGGCTAGGAGAAATGTTTAGGCTATGGGAAAGGTTAGGCATGGGCAAAGGTTAGGCTAAAGGAAAAGGCTAGGCAATGTTTAAAGATTAGGTTGGGGAAAAGGTTAGGTTAGGAGAAAGTGTTCGGTTTGAAGAAAGGTTGGGCTGGGGGAAAGGATTGGAATCATGAAAAATTAAGGATAGTGGACATAGGCTAGGTGAAAAAGGCTAGGCTATGGGAAAAAAAGTTTAGGTCTGGAGAAAAGGTTAGGCTAGCGGAAACGTTTAAAGAAGGGAGAAGGTTGGGCTTGGTGTAAATGTTTGGTTAGAGGAAAGGTTTCGGCTAGGGGAAGGAGTTAGGCGGGAGGTAAAGGATAGGTTAGGGAAAATCGCTAAGCTTGGTAAAATAGTAAGGCTAGGGGAAAAGATTACTCTAGGGGAAAGAGTAGACTAAGGGAAATGGTAAGTTAGGAGAAAACATTAGGCTAGGGGAAAAGAGTAGGTCAGGGAAAAGGTTAAGGGAGGAGAAAAAGTCAGACCAGGGCAAAAGTTTAGGCAAGGTTAAATGGTTAAGCTAGGGGAAAGGGTTAGGCCAGGGGACAAGGGTAGGCTGGGGAAAAGGTTAAACTAGGGGAAAGTTTAAGCTTGGTGTAAGGTTCGGCAAGGTCATAAAATAAAGATTTATGGCAGGGGAAATAATAATGTTGGTATTTGTTAAGTGCTTACTATGTGCAGAGCACTGTTCTAAGCGCTGGGGTAGACACTAGAGAATCAGGTTGTCCTGCGTAGGGCTCACACTCTTAATCCCAATTTTACAGATGAGGTAACTGAGGCACAGAGAAGTTAAGTGACTTGCCCAAAGTCACCAAGCTGACAGGTGGCAGAGCCGAGATTGGAACCAATGGCTAGGGGAAAATGTTAGGTAAAGGGAAAAGGTTGGGCTAGGGCAAAGCTGAGGCCAGGGGCAAAGGGTTGGTCGGGGAAAAGAGTAGGCTGGGGAAAAAGGTCAGGCCAGCGGAAAAGGTTAGCCTAGGGGAAAGATTAGACTAAGCATGCCTTAGACTAAGGGAAAACATTAGGTTAAAGGAAAGGTTTAGGCTAGGGGAAAAGGTTAGGTTAGGGGAAAAGGTAAGTCTAGGGGCAAGATTAGACTCGGGGCGAGATTACATTGGGGAAGTCGTTAGGCTGGGGGGAAACATTAGGATAGGGGACAAGCATAGGCAAAGGAAAAATGTCAGGCCAGGGGAAGAAGGTGGGCCAAGAGAAAAAACTAGCCCAGGGAGAAAGTTAGGCTGGTGGAAAAGGTAAGGCTAGGGGAAAGCGTTAAGCTCAGGGAAAAGGTTAGGCAAGAGGAAAGGTTAGGCTTGGGGAAAAAAATAGCCAAGGCGAAAGGTTTAAGCCAGGGAAACGCTTGGGAAAGGAGAAAGGTTTAGGCCAGGGAAAAAGGATAAGCCAGGGGAAAAGTTTAATCCTAAGAAAAGGTTATGTGAGGGGAATGGTTTGGCTAGGTGAAAATCTCAGACCAGGGAAAAAGTTAGGGCCAAGGAAAACGGTAAAGCTATGTGAAAAAGTTAGGCCAGGGGAAAAGGTTAGGCCAGAGGAAAAGGTTAGGCCAGAGATAGAGATTACATGATGGGAAATCTTAGGCCAGGGGAAAAACCTGGCAAGGGAAACGTTTCAGCCAGGGAAAAGCTGAGGCCAGGGGAAAAGGTTAGTCCAGGTGACAAGGTTAGGCCAGGAGATGAGTTTAAGTCAGGGAAAAGGTTATGTTAGTGGAAAAAAGTAGGCCAGGGGAATAGGTTGGGCCTGGGGAAAATGTTAGGAGAGGAAAAAGCTTAGGCCAGACAAGGAGGTCAGGTCACGGGAAAAGGTTATCAGTGAAAGGGTTATGCTAGGGGAAATGATTAGCCTGGGGAGAAGGTTAGGCAATGGGAAATGGTTTTGTTCGAGAAAACATAAAACTAGGGGAAAAGGTCAGGCTTTGGGAAAAAGGTTAAGACCAGGAAAAAGGTTAAGCTAAGGAAATGGCTAGGCTAGGGTGAAAGAAAAGCTACGGGCAATGGTTAGGATAGGGAAAAGGTTAGGCATGGGCAAAAGTTAGAGTAAGGAAAAAAGCTAGGCAACGTTTAAAGATTAGGTCTGGGGAAAAGCTTAGGTTTAAAAAAAGCATTAGACTAATGGAAAGGTTGTGCTAGCGGGAAAGGTAAGAATGGGGGAAAAGTTAAGGCTAAAGGAAAAGGTTAGGCTAGGAGATCAGGTTAGGTTACGGGAAAAGGTTAGGCTAGGGGAAAAGGTTAGACATGATGAAAAGTTTAACCCGGGATAAAAGTAACTGTAGGGGAAAAGGTTTGGCCAGGGGAAAAGGTTAGGCTAGGGGAAAAGGTTAGACTCTAGGAAAGGTCATGCTTGGAGCAAAGGTTAGGTTACGGGAATTACCTGAGGCTATAAGAAAAGATTAGGCCAGGGGAAAAGGTTAGGCAGGGGAAAACGTTAGGCCAGGGGAAAACGTTAATCCAGGGCATAAGCGTAGGCTACTGGAAAGGGTCAGGCTAGGGGAAAAGGTTAAGGTAACCAAAAGGTTACTCTAGGGAACACGGTTAAGCTAGGGGAAAAGATTAGGCTAAGGGATATTGTTAGGCCATGGGAAAAGGGCAAGCCAGGGGAAAAGATCAAACCATGGGAAAGGTTATCAGTGAAAACGTTATGATGGGGGAAATGATTAGGCTAGGTGAAAAGGTTAGCCTATGGGAAATAGTTGGGTGAGAGGAAAGGTTAGGCAAGGGGAAAACATAACAGTAGGGAAATGTTTAAACCAGGTAAAAGCTTAGGCCAGGGGAAAAGGTTAAGAGATGGAAAAGCTTAGGGCAGGGGAAAAGGTTAGGCCAGGGGAAAAATTTAATCCTGGGAAAAGGTTCTGCTAAGGGAAAAGGTTATGGGAGGTGCCAATGCTAGGCTGGGGAAAACGGTTAGGCCAGTGCAAAGCTTTAGGCCAGGAGAAACTGTTAAGTCAGGGCAAAAGCTTAGGCTACTGGAAAGGGTCAGGCTAGGGGAAAAGGTCAGCCTTTTACGAAAAGGTTTGGCTAAGGAAAAGGTTACCTTCGGGAAAAAGGTTAAACTAGGAAAAAGATTAGGCTAAGGGAAAAGGTTAGGCCATGGGAAAAGGTTAAGCCATGGGAATAGGTAACACCATGGGAAAAGGTTATCATTGAAAAGGTTACGATTGGGGAAATGATTAGGCCGGGGAGAATGTTGGGCCAGGAGAAAAAGATAGGCCAGGGGAAAGTCTTAGGCTACTGGGAAGGGTCAGGCTTTGGGGAAAAGTTTAAAAATGGGAAAAGAATTAAGCTAGGGGAAATGGTTAGGCTGAGGGAAAAGGTGACACTTTGGGAAATAGGTTAAAGGAAAGGTTAGGCTAGAAGAAGTTTTTAGGCTATGGGAAAGGTTAGGCATGGGGAAAGGTTAGGCTACTGGGAAAGGTTAGGCAGTGTTTTAAGATTAGGTTAAGGAAAAGGGTTAGGTTTACAGAATGGTTGGGCTCGGGGAAAAGTTTGGAATGGGGGAAAAATTGAGGATAATGGAACAAGGCTAGGTGAAAAAGGCTAGGCTATGGGAAAAGGTTAGACAAGGGGAAAATCTTAAGCCAGGGTAAAGGTTATTGTATGGGGAAAGGTGTGACCAAGAGAAAAGGTTAGTCTCTAGGAAAGGTTAGGCTAGAAGAAAAGGTTAGGTTAAGGGAATTAGGTGAGGCCTGGGGAAAAGGAAGAAAGGTTAGGACAAGGTTTTGCCCTGTGAAAAAGCTTAAGCTATGGTAAATGGTCAGGCTGAGTTCAAAGGTCAGGCATGGGGAAAAGGGTAGGCTAGGGGAAACGGTTAGACCAGGGGAAAAGATTAGGCAAGGGGAAAAGTAGGCTAGGGGCAAGATTAGGTTGGGCAAAAGGTTTGGCAACGGGACAATATTAGGCCAGGGGAGAAGGTTGTTGTAGGAGAAAAGGTTTGGTTAGGGGAAAAGGTTAGGCTATGGGAAAAGCTAAGCCAGGGGAAAACGTTAGGCTGGGGAACAGTTAGGTCAGGGGAAAAAGTTAGGCAGGGGGAAGACCTTATGCTAGGGGAAAATGCGAAGCCTGGGAAAAAGCTGAGGCTGGGGAAAAGGTTACACAAGGGGAAAGAGGTAGGCTTTTCAAGGTTAGGTTAGTGGGACAGGCTAAACCTGGGATAAAGATAAGGCTAGGTGAAAAGGGTAGGGTAGGGGAAAGGGTGGACTGGGGAAAAGACTAGACTATGGGGAAACGTTAGGCCAGGGGAAACGTATAGGCCAGGGGACAAGGTTAGGCTAGGGGAAAAGGTTAAGCTAGGGGAAAGTTTAAGCTTGGTGTAAGGTTCGGCAGGGGGAAAACATTAGGCCAGGGGAAGGGTTTGTGGTAGGGGAAAAAGTAAGGCTAGGGGAAAATGTTAGGTTAAGGGAAAAGATTAGGCTAGGGGAAAGCTTAGGCCAGGGGCAAAGAGTAGGTTGGGGAAAAGGGTAGGCTGGGGAAAAAGGTTAGGCAAGGTGAAAATGTTAGGCCAGAGATAACGGTTAGGCCAGGGGAAAAGTTTAGCCTAGGGGAAAGATTAGACTAAGGGATACCGTAGGCTAAGGGAAAACATTATGCTAAGGTAAAGGTTTAGGCTAGGGGAAAAGGTTTGGATATGGGAAAAGGTAAGTCTAGGGGTAAGATTAGCACCGGGGTAAGATTAGATTTGGGAAAAGGTTAGGCTGGGGGGGGAGACATTAGGATAGGGGAAAAGCATAGGCCATGGAAAAATGGTGGGCCAGGGGAAGAGGTTAGGCCAAGAGAAAAATTAGCCCAGGGAGAAAGTTAGGCTGGGGGAAAAGGTAAGGCTAGGGGAAAAGGAAAGGCCAGGGGAAAACTTTAGGCAAGAGGACAGGTTAGGCTTGGGGAAAAAGCTGGCCCAGGGGAAAGGTTTCAGCCAGGGCAAAGCTTAGGACCGAAGAAAGGTTTAGGCCAGGGAAAAAGGTTAAGCCAGGGGAAATGTTTACTCCTAAGAAAAGGTTCTGTTAGGGGAAAGGTTTGGCTAGTTGAAAACCTCAGACCAGGGAAAAAGTTAGGGCCAAGGAAAACGGTAAGGCTATGTGAAAAGGTTAGGCCAGGGGAAAAGGTTAGGCTAGGGAAAGGGTTAGGCTAAGGGAAAGCATTAGGCTAGGGGAAAAGGTGAGGCTACTGGAAAAATTTTAGGTAAGAGGAAAAGAAAGGTTAGGTGACGGGAAATGGTTACGTTAGGGGAAAGTGTTGGGCCCCCCAGTCATTCCCTTCAAACATGGCCCTGAACCTTACTCTTTCCAGATTTGCCCCCCCAGCCTTTGCCTTCCAGTCTTGGTCCTGAACCCTTTTCACTCTAGTTTTGGCCCCCAGCCTTTGCCTTTCAGGCCTGGCCCTGAACTCTTTTCTTTCCAGTTTCTCCTCACCACCCGACCTTTCCCTTCCAGGTATGGACCCACCTGTACCCCTTCCAGTTTTGCCCCCACCCCCCCACAAGCTTTAACCTTTCCAGACATGGCCCCGAACACTTCTCTTTCCAGTTTTAGCCACCCAGCCTTTGCCTTCCAAGAGTGGCCCGGAACCCTTCGCGTTTCAGCTTTCCCCGCCGCCCTCAATATTTGCCTACTAGGCCTGTCCCCAGACCCCTATCATTCCAGTCTTGTCCCCCCAGCCTGTGCCTTCCAGGCTTGGCTCCGATCCCTTCTCTATCCACTTTTGGACCCCCCCAGCATTTGCTTTCCTGACCTCACCCCGAACCCTTCTTTTTCTAGTTTTGGCGCCCCAGCCTTGGCTTTCCAGACCTGGTTCCCAAGCCTTTGCCTGACAGGTCTGGCCTCGAATCCTTCTCATTCCAATTTTGGCCAACCAGCCTTTGTCTTCCAGACCTGGGCCCCACAACCTTTCCTTCTAGGCCTGGCACTGAACCGTTCTTGTTCCAGTTTTGCACCCCCCAGCCTTGCCCTTGCAGGCCTGGCTCCAAACTCCTCTATTTCCAGTTTTGGTCCCAGAGGTTGTATCTTCCAGTCCTGGCCCTGAACAATTCTCTTTCCAGTTTTTGCCCCTAGCCCTTGCTTTACAAGCTTGTCCTAAACCCGTCTCATTCAGGTTTGTTCCCCCAGCCTATGCCTTCAAGGCTTGGTCCTCAACCTTTCTCGTTTCAGTTTTGGCCCACCAGGTTTTTCCTACTAGACCGGTACACAGACCCCTATCACTCCGGTTTTGTCACCCGGGCCTTTGCCTTGCAGGCCTGGCTCAGATCCCTTCTCTATCCAGTGTTGGGCCCCCAGCATTTGCTGGCCAAGCCTACCGTGGAAGGCTTAGCTTTCCTGTTTTGGCTCCCCAGCCTTTGCCTTCAAGGCTTGACCATGAACTCATCCATTTCTAGTTTTGCCCGGCTCCCCAGCCTATGCTTTCCAGGCAGGGTTCCAAACCCTTCTCGTTCCTGTTATGGCCCCCCAGCCTTTGCCTTCCAGGCCTGGACCCCAAACCCTTCTCGTTTCAGTTTTGTCGCCCCAGAGCTTGCCTTATAGGCCTAGCCCACACCCCCCTCATTGCTTGGACTTCCAGGGTAGGCCCAGAACCCTTCTGTTTCCATTTTGGTCCCCCTTAGCCTTTCCTTTGAGACAGTTAGGCCAAGGGAAATGGACAGGCTAGGGAAAAACGTTAGGGTCAGAGAAAATGTTAGGCTCAGGGAAATGATTGGACAAGGGGAAAAGGTTAGGCAAGGAGAAAATGTTAGGCTAAGGGAAAAGTTAGTCTAGGGGTAAGGTTAGGCCAGGGGAAAAGGTTAGGCCAGAGGAAAAGATTACATGATGGGCAATCTTAGGCCAGGCGAAAAAAATGGTAAGGGAAAGGTATGAGCTAGGGAAAAGATGAGCCCAGGGGAAAAGGTTAGTCCAGGGGAGAAGGCTAGGCCAGGGGATGAGTTTAAGTCAGGGAAAAGGTTATGCTAGTGGAAAAACGTAGGCCAGGGGAATAGGCTGGGACTGGGGAAAATGTTAGGAGAGGAAAAGGCTTAGGCCAGGCAAAAAGGTCAGGCCACGGGAAAAGGTTATCAGTGCAAGGGTTATGCTAGGGGAAATGATTAGCCTGGGGAAAAGGTTAGGCAATGGGAAATGGCTAAGTTTGAGGAAAGATAAGACTAGGGGAAAAGTTCAGACTTTGGGGAAAAGGTTAAGACTAGGAAAAAGGTTGAGCTAAAGGAAATGGCTAGGCTAGGGTGAAAGGTTAGGCTGTGGGCAATGGGTAGGATAGGGGAAAGGTTAGGCATGGGCAAAAGTTAGAGTAAGGACAAAAGCTAGGCAACGTTTAAAGATTAGGTCAGGGGAAAAGCTTAGGTTAGAAAAAAGCATTAGACTAGTGGAAAGGTTGTGCTAGCGGAAAAGGTTAGAATCGGGAAAAGTTAAGGCTAGGGGAATATGTTAGACTAGGAGAGCAGGCTAGGCTAGGGGAAAAGTTAGGCTAAGGGAAAGGTTAGGCATGGGGAAAGTTTAACCCAGGGTAAAAGTAACTGTCGGGGAAAAGGTTTGGCCGGGGGAAATGGTTAGGCTAGAGGAAAAGGTTAGACTCTAGGAAAGGTAATGCATGGAGTAAAGGGTAGGTTAGGGGAATTAGCTGAGTCAAGGAGAAAAGGTTAGGCCAGGCGATAGGTTTTGACATGGGGAAAGGTTAGTCAGAGGAAGATGTTAGGCCAGGGGAAAACGTTAATCCAGCGCAAAGGCGTAGGCTAATGGAAAGGCTCAGGTTTTGGAAAATGTTAAGGTAAGGAAAAGGTTACTCTGGGGAAAAAGGTTAAGGTAGGGGAAAGGGGTAGGCTAAGGACTATGGTTAGGCCATGGGAAAAGGGTTAGCCAGGGGAAAAGATCAGACCATGGGAAAAGGTTATCAGTGAAAAGGTTATGATGGGGGAAATGAATAGGTTAGGGGAAAAGGTGGGCTGTGGGAAATAGTTGGGTTAGGGGAAAGGTTAGGCAAGGGGAAAACATTACAGGAGGGAAATGTTTAAACCAGAAAAAAGCTTAGTCAGGGGAAAA
This sequence comes from Ornithorhynchus anatinus, assembly GCF_004115215.2. NCBI lineage: Eukaryota > Metazoa > Chordata > Mammalia > Monotremata > Ornithorhynchidae > Ornithorhynchus > Ornithorhynchus anatinus. Next base: position 14,131 of record NW_024396760.1, on the reverse strand, counting down.
GGTTAGGCCAGGGGAAAGGTTTAAGCCTGAGAAAATATTAAGCAAGGGGAAATGGTTATGGTAGGGGCCAATGTTAGACTGGGGGAAATGCTTGGGCCAGTGTAAAGCTTTAGGCCCGGGGAAACTGTTAAGACAGGGGTAAAGCTTAGGCTACTAGAAAGCGTCACGCAAGCGGAAAAGGTCAGGCTTTTGGGAACAGGTTTGGCTAAGGAAAAGGTTACTTTAGCGGAAAAGGTTGAACCAGGAAAAGGATTAGGCTAAGGGAAAAGGTTAGGCCATGGGAAAAGGTTAAGCCAGCGGGAGAGGTAAGACCATGGGAAAAGGTTATCAGTGAAAAGGTTATGATAGGGGAAATGATTAGGCCAGGCGAGAACGTTAGGCCAGGAGAAAAGGTTAGGCCAGTGGAAAAGCTGAGGCTACTGGGAAGGGTCAGGCTTTGGGGAAAAGTTTAAGACTGGGAAAAGAATTAAGCTAGGGGAAATGGTTAGGCTAAGGGAAAAGGTGAGAGTATGGGAAATAGGTTAAAGGAAAGCTTAGGCTAGGAGAAATGTTTAGGCTATGGGAAAGGTTAGGTGTGGGCAAAGGTTAGGCTACAGGAAAGGCTAGGCAATGTTCAAAGCTTAGGTTAGGGGAAAAGGTTAGGTCAGGAGAAAGTGTTAGGTTGGCAGAATGGTTGGGCTGGGGCAAAAGATTGGAAGAGGGGAAAAATTAAGGATAGTGGTAAAAGGCTAGGTGAAAAAGGCTAGGCTATGGGAAAAGGTTAGAGAAGGGGAAAAGCTTAAGGCAGGGTAAAGGTTACTGTATGGGAAAAGGTTTGACCAGGAGAAAAGGTTAGTCTCAAGGAAAGGTTAGGCTAGGAGTAAAGGCTAGTTTAGGGGAATTAGCTGAGGTTTGGGGAAAAGGAGGAAAGGTTAGGACAAGGTTTTGCCCTGGGAAAAAGCTTAGGCTATGGTAAATAAGTCAGGCTGAATTAAAAGGTCAGGCATGGGGGAAAGTTAGGCTAGGGGAAAATGTTAGACCAGGGGAAGAGATTAGGCAAAGGGAAAATAGGCTAGGGGAAAGATTAGGTTGGGCAAAGGTTTTGGCAAGGGGAAAACATTAGGCCAGAGGAGAAGGTTGTGGTAGGGGAAAATGTTTGGCTACGGGAAAGGGTTAGGCTATGGGAAAAGCTAGGCCAGGGAACAGGCCAGGGGAAAAAGTTAGGCGGGGGAAGACGTTATGCTAGGGGAAAATGCTAAGCCTGGGAAAAAGGTGAGGCTAGGGGAAAAGGTTACACAAGGGGAAAGAGGTAGGCTTTTCAAGGTTAGGTTAGTGGAACAGGCTAAATCTGGGAGCAAGATAAGGCTAGGAGAAAGGGTTAGGCTAGGGGAAAGATTAGACTAGGAGAAAAGTTAGGCTAGGGGAAAAGGGAAGGCTAGGGGAAAGGGTGGAGTAGGGAAAAGATTAGACTATGGGGAAACGTTAGGCTAGGGGAAAAGTTAAGTCCAGGCGACAAGGTTAGGCCAGGGAAAGACATTAGGATATGGGAAAGATTGGGCTAAGGGAAACCATTAGCCTAGGGAAAAAAATTTAGGCCAGGAGAAAAGTTTAGGCTAGCTGAAAAGGTTAGGCTAAGGGAAAAGGTTAGGCCATGGAGAAAGTTAGGCCAGGGGAATAGCTGAGGCTAGGCAAAAAGCTCAGGCTTGGGGAAAATGTTATGCTCAGTGTAAAGGTTAGGGAAGGAGAAAGGTTTTGTCTAGGGGAAAAGATTAGACCAGGGGACAAGGTTAAGCAAGGGGAAATGGTTAGGCAAGGCAAAGATTAGGCTAGGCAAAAGGTTTGGCAAGGAGAAGACATAAGGCCAGGTGAAACGGTTACCGTAGGGAAAAAAGTATGGCTAGGGGATAAGGTTAGGCCAGGGGAAAGGTTTAAACTACAGGAAGAGGTTAGGAAAGGGGACAAGGTTAGGCCAGGAGAAAAGCTTAGTTCAGGGAACAACCTAGGCCAGGGGATATGGTATAGGCCAGGGAGACGGTGGGGCTTTGTTTAAATGTTAGGTTAGGGAAAATCTTTAGGCTCGGGGCAAGAGTTAGGCAGGGGAAAAAGGTTAGGCTAAAAGAAAAGGCTAAGCCTGGGAAAATGGTAAGGCTAGGGGAAAAGGTTAGCCTACGGGAAAGAATAGACTAGTGAATACGTTAGGCTGGGGGAAAACATTAGGATTGGGGAAAAGTTTAGACCAAGAGAGAAGGTAGGCGAGAGGAAAAGGTTTGGCCACAGGAAGAGGTTAGGCTAAGGGAAAAGGTTACTCCTGGGAGAAAGTTAGATAGGGGCAAAAGTTAAGCAGAGGAAAAAGATTAGGCAAGGGGAAAGGTTAGACTAGGGGACATGGTTAAGCCAGGGCAGAAGATTAAGCCAGAAAAAAGCGTAGGTCGGGGAAAAAGTTAGGCCAGGGGAAAAGGTCTGGCAAGGGGAAAAGGTAAGGCTTGGGGAAAACGTGAGGCTCAAAGAAAAGGTTCGGTAGGAAGAAAAGTTTAGGTGAGGTGAAAAGGTCAGGCCAGGGGAAAATCTTAAACCAGATTAAAAGCTTAGGTCAGGGGAAAAGGTTAAGCTAGGGGAAAACTTAGGCCAGAGCAAAAAGTTAGGCAAGGGGAAATGGTTATGCTAGGGCAAAGATTAGATTTGGTGGAAGGTTTGGCAATGGGAAAACATTAGGCCAATGAAAAGGTTATGTTAGGGGATAAGGTATGGCTACGGGAAAAGGTTAAGCTATGGGAAAAAGTTTGGCCAGGGAAAAGCTTGGCCAGAGTCAAACGTTAGGCCGGGGGAGAAGTGTAGGTCCAGAGAAAAGGTTAGGCTTGCGGCAAAGGTTAAACAAGGGAGAAGGTTGGGCTTGGTGTAAATGTAAGTCTAGAGGAAACGTTTAGGCTAGGGGAAAGAGTTAGGCAGGAGGAAAAGGATAGGTTAGGAGAAAAGGCTAAAGCTGGAAAAATAGTAGGCTAGGGGAAAAGGTTTCTCTAGGGGAAAGAGTAGGCTAAGGGAAATGTTAGCCTAGGAGAAAAGATTAGGCTACGGGAAAAGAGTAGGTCAGGGGAAAAGATAAAGGTAGGGGAAAAAGTTTGACCGGGGAAAATATTTGGCAAGGAAAAATGGTTAAGCTAGGGGAAAGGGTTAGGCCAGGGGACAAGGTTAGGTTAGGGGAAAATGTTAAACTAGGGGAAAGTGTAAGCTTCGTGTAAGCGTCGGCAAGGGGAAAACATTAGGACAGGGGAAAGGTTTATGGTAGGGGAAAAGGAATGGCTAGGGGAAAATGTTAGGTTAAGGAAAAAGGTTAGGCTAGGGGTAAGCTTAGGCCAGGGGCAAAGGGTAGGTCAGGGAAAAGGGTAGGCTGAGGAAAAAGGTTAGGCCAGGTAAAAAGGTTAGGCCAGAGGAAAAGGTTAGGCCAGAGGAAAGGTTTAGCCTAGGAGAAAGATTAGACTAAGGAATACCTTAGACTAAGGGAAAACATTAAGCTAAGGGAAAGGTTTAGGCTAGGGGAAAAGGTTAGGTTAGGGGAAAAGGTAAGTCTAAGGGCAAGATTAGACTCGGGGCAAGATTAGATTTGGGAAAACCTTAGGCTGAGGGGAAACATTAGTATAGGCTTAAAGCATAGGCCATGTAAAAATGGTAGGCCAGGGCAAGAGGTTTGGCCAAGAAAAAATTAGCCCAGGGAGAAAGTTAGGCTGGGGGAAAAGGTAAGGCTAGGGGAAAAGGAAAGGCCAGGGGAAAACCTTAAGCTCAGGGAAAAGGTTAGGCAAGAGGAAAGGTTAGGCTTGGGGAAAAAGACAGCCCATGGGAAAGGTTTAAGCCAGGGAAAAACTTAGGACAGGAGAAAGGTTTTGGCCAGGGAAAAAGGTTAAGCCAGGGGAAATGTTTAATCCTAAGAAAAGGTTATTTGAGGGGAAAGGTTTGGCTGGGTGAAAACCTCAGATCAGGGAAAAAGTTAGGGCCAAGGAAAAAGGTAAGTTCACTTGAAAACGTCAGGCCAGGGGAAAAGGTTAGGCTAGGGGAAAGGTTAGGTTAAGGGAAAGCATTAGGCTAGGGGCAAAGGTGAGGTTACTGGAAAAAGTTTAGGTAAGAGGAAGAAGTTAGGTGATGAGAAATGGTTATGTTAGGGGAAAGGGTTGGGCCCCCCAGCCTTTGTCTTCAAATATGGCCCTGAACTTTACTCTTTCCAGATTTGGGCCCCCAGCCTTTGCCATCCACACCTGGCCCCAAACCCTTCTCTATCCAGTTTTGGTCCCCCAGCATTTGCCTTATACGCCTGGTCTTGAACGTTTCACCTTCCAGTTTTGGCCCCCTAGCCTTTGCCTTCTAGGCCTGACCCCCCAAACCTTGCCTTCCAGGCCTTGCTCTGAACACTGTGTTCCAGGATTGCTCCCTACCCCAGCCTATCCCTTCCAGACCTGATTCTCCTTGCCTTTGCCTGACAGGCCTTGCCCCGAACACTTCGTGTCCCAGGATTGGCCCCTCTCCCTTTTCTTCCAGGCATGACTCTGAACCTTCTCGTTCCCATTATGGCCCCCCAGCCTATGCCTTCCAGACCTAGCCCCGTACCCTTCTCCTTCTAGTTTTGGCCCCCAGCCTTTGCCTTCCTGTCTTGGTCCCAAAACCTTCTCAATCTAGTTTTGGCCTCCAGACTTTGCCTTCCAGGCCTGGCCCTAAACCCTTCTCTTTCCAGTTTCTCATCACCCCGCGATCTTTCCCTTCCAGGTCTGGCCCCAACATGTTTCCCTTCCAGTTTCAGCCCGCCCTCCCCGCCCCCGCGACCCCCCGCCAGCCCTAGCCTTTCCAGACCTCACCCCCAACACTTCTCATTCCAGTTTTAGCCCTCCAGCCTTTGCCTTCCAAGAGTGGCCCCGAACCATTCTCGTTTCAGTTTTGCCGCCCCGCCCCCACCAAGCTTTGCCTACAAGGCCGGTCCTCAGACCCCTGTCATTCCAGTTTTGTCCCCCAGCCTGTGTCTTACAGGCTTGGCTCCGATTCCTTCTCTATCGAATTTTGGACCCCCCAGCAATTGCTTTCCAGACCTGACCCCGAACCCTTCTCTATCCAGTTCTGGCACCCCAGCCTTTGCTTTCCAGACCTGGTCCCTCAGCCTTTGCCGGACAGGTCTGGCCTCGAATCGTTCTCATTTCACTTTTGGTCAACCAGGTTTTGTCTTCCAGACCTGGGACCCCCAACCTTTCCTTCTAGGCCTGGCACTGAACCCTTCTTGATCCAGTTTTGGCCCCCAAGCCTTACCCTTCCAGGCCTGGCTCCAAACTCTTCTATTTCCAGTTTAGGTCCCGGAGGCTTTACCTTCCAGTCCTGGCCCTGAACACTCCTCTTTCCAGTTTTTGCCCATAGCCTTTGCTTTACAAGCTTATCCTTAACCAATCTCATTGAGTTTTGGTCCCCCAGCCTATGCCTTCCAGGCTTGTTCCTCAACCATTCTCGTTTCAGTTATGCCCCACCAGGCTTTGCCTACTAGACCTGTACCCAGACCCCTCTCACCCCGGTTTGGTCACTCCGGCCTTTGCCTTCCAGGCCTGGCTCCGATCCCTTTTCTATCCAGTTTTGGACCCCTAGCATTTGCTTTCCCGGCCTACCCCGGAATGCTTAGCTTTCCTGTTTTGGCTCCCCGGCCTATGCCTTCAAGACCTGACCATGAACTCCTCTCTTTCAAGTATTGCCTCCCTTCCCAACCTATGCTTTCCAGGCAGGCTTCCAAACCCTTCTCGTTCCAGTTAGCCGCCGTCCCCCGGCCACCAGCCTTTGCCTTCCAGCCCTGAGCCCGAACCCTTCTCGTTTGACTTTTAAACCCTCCCCTCCGCCCGGATTGCCTTGCAGGCCTGGCCCTGAACCCTTCTCTTTCCTGTTTTGCCACGCCCCCAGCCTTTGCCTTCCAGGCCTGCACCCCAAACCCTTCTCGTTTCAGTTTTATCCCCCTAGGGGTTGCCTTACAGGCCTAACCCCCATCTACCCATCGCTATACATTCCAGGCTAGGCCCAGAACCCATCTCTTTCCAGTTTTGGTCCCCACCGTTTGCTTTCCAGGCCTGACCCTGAACACTTCTAATTCCAGTTTTGGCCCCTGCGCCTTTGCCTTCCAGGCTTGGCCCTGAGCCCTTCTGTTTCCATTTTGGTCCCCCTTAGCCTTTCCTTTGAGAGATTGAGGCCAAGGGAAATGGAAAGGCTAGGTAAGGCCCAGAAATAATAATAATGATGGTCTTTGTTAAGCGCTTACTATGTGCAGAGCACTGTTCTAAGCGCTGGGGTAGAGACAGGGGAATCAGGTTGTCCCACGGGGGGCTCACAGTCTTAATCCCCATTTTACAGATGAGGGAACTGAGGCACAGAGAAGTTAACTGACTTGCTCACGGTCACACAGCTGACAAGTGGCAGAGCTGGGATTTGAACTCATGACCTCTGACTCCAAAGCCCGTGCTCTTTCCACTGAGCCACGCTGCTTGGGTCAGGGAAAAGGTTAGGCTCAAGGAAAAGGTTGGACAAGGAGAAAAGGTTAGGCAAGGAGAAAATGTTAGGCTAAGGGAAACGTTAGTCTAGGGGATAGGCTAGGCTAGGGGAAAGGGTTAGGCCAGAGGAAGAGATTACATGATGGGAAAGCTTAGGCCAGGGGAAAAATGGCAAGGGAAACGTTTGAGGCAGGGAAAAGATGAGCCCAGGAGAAAAGGTTAGTCCAGGGGTCAGGATTAGGCCAGGGGATGAGTTTAAGTCAGGGAAAAGCTTATGCTAGTGGAAAAACGTAGGCCAGGGAAATAGATTGCGCCTGGGGAAAATGTTAGGAGAGGAAAAAGCTTAGGCCAGGCAAAAGCGTCAGGCCTCGGCAAAAGGTTATCATTCCAAGGGTTATGCTAAGGGAAATGATTAGGCTGGGGAAAAGGTTAGGCAATGTGAAAAGTTTAAATTCGAGGAAAGATAAGACTAGGGGAAAAGGTCAGGCTTTGGGAAAAAGGTTAAGGCCAGGAAAAACGTTAAGCTAAAGAAATTGGCTAGGCTAGGTGAAAGGTTAGGCTATGGGCAATGGGTAGGATAGGGGAAAGATTAGGCATGGGCAAAAGTTAGACTAAGGAAAAAAGCTAGGCAACGTTTAAAGATTAGGTCAGGGGAAAGGCTTAGGTTAGAAAAATACATTAGACTAGTGGAGAGATTGTGCTAGCGGGAAAGGTTAGAATGGGGGAAAAATTAAGGCCAAGGGACTAAGCTAGGCTAGGAGAACAGGCTAGGCTAGGGGAAAATGTTAGGCAAAGGGAAAGGCAAGACATGGGGAAAAGTTTAACCCGGGGTAAAAGTAACTGTCTGGGAAAAGGTTTGGCCAGGGAAAAAGGTTAGGCTAGGGCAAAAGGTTAGACTCTAGGAAAGGTTGTCCTTGGAGTAAAGCTTAGGTTAGGGGAATTAGCTGAGGCTAGGAGAAAAGGTTAGGCCAGGGAAAAGGTTTTGACATAGGGAAAGGTTAGCCAGAGGAAAACCTTAGGCCAGGGGAAAACGTTAAACCAGGGCAAAAGCGTAGGCTACTAGAAAGGGTCAGGCTAGGGGAAAAGGTTTAGATAAGGAACTGCTCACTCTGGGGAAAAAGGTTAAGCTAGGGGAAAAGGTTAGGCTAAGGGATATGGTTAGGCCATGGGAAAAGGGTAAGCCAGGGGAAAAGATCAGACCATGGGTAAAGGTTATCAGTGAAAAAGATATGATGGGGGAAATGATTAGGCCAGGGGAAAAAGGTTAGGCTGTGGGAAATAGTTGGGTTAGGGGAAGGGTTAGGCAAGGGGAAAACATTACAGCAGGGAAATGTTTAAACCAGGAAAAAGCTTAGGCCAGGGGAAAAGGTTAAGAGAAGGAAAAGCTTAGGCCAGGGGGAAAGGTTAGCCAAGGGGAAATGTTTAAGCCTGGGAACAGGTTCTGCTAGGGGAAAAGGTGATGGTAGGGGCCAATGTTAGGCTGGGGGGAAACGGTTAGCTCAGTGGAAAGCTTTAGGCCAGGGGAAAGTGTAAAGCCAGGGGAAAAGCTTAGGCTACTGGAAAGGGTCAGGCTAGGGGAAAAGGTCAGGCTTTTGGGAGAAGGTTTGGCTAAGGAAAAGGTTACTTTAGGGAAAAAGGTTAAACCAGTAAAAAGATTAGCCAAAGGGAAAAGGTTAGCCTATGGGAAAAGGTTAAGCCAGGGAAAAGGTAAGACCATGGGAAAAGGTTATTAGTGAAAAGGTTATGATAGGGGAAATGATTAGGCCAGGGGAGAACTTTAGGCCAGGAGAAAAGGTTAGGCCAGGGGAAAAGCTTAGGCTACTGGGAAGGGTCAGGCTTTGGGGAAAAGTTGAAGACTGGGAAAAGAATTAAGCTAGGGGAAATGGTAAGGCTAAGGGAAAAGTTGAGTCTATGGGAAATAGTTTAAAGGAAAGGTTAGGCTAGGAGAAATGTTTAGGCTATGGGAAAGGTTAAGCATGGGCAAAGGCTAGGCTACAGGAAAAGGATAGGCAATGTTTAAAGATTAGGTTGGGGAAAAGGTTAGTTTAGGAGAAAGTGTTGGGTTTGCAGAAAGGTTGGGCTGGGGGAAAAGATTGGAATAGGGGAAACATTAAGGATAGTGGAAAAAGGCTAGGTGAAAAAGGCTAGGCTATGGGAAAAGGTTAGACCAGGAGAAAATGTTAGTCTCTAGGAAATGTTAGGCTAGGAGTAAAGGTTAGGTTAGTGGAATTAGCTGAGGCTTGGGTAAAGGGGGGAAGGGTTAGGACAAGGTTTTCTCCTGGGCAAAAGCTTAGGCTATGGCAAATGGTCAGGCTGAGTTAAAAGGTCAGGCATGGGGAAAAGGTTAGGCTAGGGGAAAAGGTTAGACCAGAAGAAAAGATTAGGCAAGGGAAAAATAGACTAGGGGAAAGATTAGTTTGGGCAAAAGGTTTGGCAAGGGGAAAACATTAGGTCAGGGACGAAGGTTGTGGTAGGGGAAAAGATTTGGTTAGGGGAAAAGGTTAGGCTATGGGAAAAGCTAGGCCAGGGGAAAACGTTAGGCCACGGAACCATTAGGCCAGGGGAAAAAGTTCGGCAGGGGGAAGACGTTATGCTAGGGGAAAATGCTAAGACTGGGAAAAAGGTGAGGCTAGGGGAAAAGGTTATGCAAGGGGAAAGAGTTAGGCTTTTCAAGGTTAGATTAGCCTAACAGGCTAAACCTGGGGAAAGATAAGGCTAGGAGAAAGGGTTAGGCTAGAAGCAAGATTAGACTAGGAGAAAGGATAGAGTAGGGGAAAAGGGTAGGCTAGGGGAAAGGATGGACTCGGGAAAAGATTAGACTATGGGGAAACGTAAGGCCAGGGGAAAGGTTTAGGCCAGTGAACAAGGTTAGACCAGGGAAAGACGTTAGGCTATGGGAAAGATTAGGCTAAGGGAAACCATTAGCCTAGGCAAAAAATTTAGGCCAGGAGAAAATTTTAGGCTAGGTGAAAAGGTTAGGCCAGGGAGAAAGTTAGGCCAGGGGAATAGCTAAGGCTAGGCAAAAGGTCAGGCTTTGGGAAAATGTTATGCTCAGGGTAAAGGTTAGGCAAGGAGAAAGGTTTTGTTCAGGGGAACAGATTAGACCAGGGGACAAGATTAAGCAAGGGGAAATGGTTAGGCTAGGCGAAAGATTAGGCTAGGCAAAAGGTTTGGCAAGTGGAAAACATAAGGCCAGGTGAAACGGTTACAGTAGGGGAAAAAGTATGGCCAGGGGAAAAGGTTAGGGCAAGGGAAAAGTTTTGGCTACAGGAAGAGGTTAGGAAAGGGGACAAGTTTTGGTCAGGAGAAAAGCTTAGTAGAGCGACAAACCTAGGCCGGGAGAAATGGTTTAGGCCAGGGAGACTGTTGGGCTTGGTGTTAATGTTAGGGTTTACCCTAAATATCGTTAGGCCTCGGAGAACCGAGTTAGGCTGGGGAAAAAAGGTTAGCTAGGAAGAAAAAGCTAAGCCTGGGAACATGGTCAAGGCTAGGGGAAAAGGTTGGCCTAGGGGAAAAATAGACTAGGAAAACGTTAGGCTGCAGTAAAATTTTAGGGAATTTGGGGCATATCTTTCCCGGGGCAAAGAGAAGAAGGTAGGCCAGGGGAAAAGGTTAGGCCACAGGTTGAGGTTAGGCTAAGGGAAAAGGTTAGGCCAGGGAGAAAGTTAGACTAGGACAAAGGTTAAACTCAGGGAAAAAATTAGGCAAGGGAGGAAAGTTAGGCAAGGGGAAATGGTTAGACCAGGGGAAAAGATTAATCTAGGAAAAAGCTTAGGTCGGGAAAGAAGTGAGGCCAGGGGAAAAGGTTAGGTAGGAAGAAAAGGGTAGGTGAGGTGAAAAGCTCCGGCCAGGGGAAAATCTTAGACCAGGGTAAAAGGTTATGTGACGGTAAAAGTTAAGCTAGGGAAAAGCTTAGGCCAGAGGAAAAGGTTAGGCAAGGGGAAATGGTTATGCTAGGGCAAAGATTAGGTTAGGCGGAAGGTTTGGCAATGGGAAAACATTAGGCTAAGAAAAGGTTATGTTAGGGGAAAAGGTATGGCTAGGGGAAAAGGTTAAGTTATGGGAAAAGGTTTGGCCAGGGAAAGGCTTGGCCAGGGTAATACGTTAGGCCGGGGGAGAAGTTTAGGTCCAGAGAAAAGGTTAGGCTAGCGGAAAAGTTTAAACAACGGAGAAGGTTGGGCTTGGTGTAAATGTTAGGTTAGAGGAAACGTTTAGGCTAGGGGAAAGAGTTAGGCAGGAGGAAAAAGATAGGTTAGTGGAAAAGGCTAAGCCTGGTAAAATAGTAAGGCTAGGGGAAAAGGTTACTGTAGGGGAAAGAGTAGACAAAGGGAAAAGTTAGGCTAGGAGAAAACATTAGGCTAAGGGAAAAGAATAGGTCAGGGGAAAAGGTTAAGGTAGGGGAAAAAGTCAGAGCAGGGGAAAAGGTTTGGCAAGGGAAAATGGTTAAGCTAGGGGAAAGGGTTAAGTCGGGGGACAAGGTAAGGTTAGGGGAAAAGGTTAAGCTAGGGGAAAGTTTAAGCTTGGTGTAAGGTTCGGCAAGGGGAAAACATTAGGCCAGGGGAAAGGTTTATGGTAGGGGAAAAGGAATGGCTAGGGGAAAATGTTAGGTTAAGTGAAAAGGTTAGGCTAGGGGAAAGCTTAGGCCAGAGGCAAAGGGTAGGTCGGGGAAAAGGGTAGGCTGGGGAAAAAGGTTAGGCCAGGTGAAAAGGGCAAGTTTAGATTTGGGAAAACGTTAGCCTGGGGGGAAGCATTATGAGAGGGGAAAAAGCCATAGGCATGGAAAAATAGTAGGCCGGGCAAGAGGTTAGGCAAGAAGAAATATTAGCCAGGGAGAAAGTTAGGCTGGGGAAAGTAAGGCTAGGCGAAAAGGAAAGGCCAGGGGAAAACGTTAAAGCTCAGGGAAAAGGTTAGGTAAGAGGGAAGGTTAGGCTTGGGGAAAAGGTTAACCCAGCGGAAAGGTTTCAGCCAGGGGAAAAGCTTAAAGACAGGAGAAAAGTTTCGGCCAGAGAAAGTTTAAGCCAGGGGAAAGGTTTAATCCTAAGGAAAGTTATGTGGGGGAAAGTTTGTCTGGGTGAATACCTCAGACCAGGGAAAAAGTTAGGGCTGCAGAAAAGTAAGGCTATGTGAAAATGTTAAGCCTGGGGAAAGGTTAGGCTAGGGGAAAGGTTGGCTAAGGGAAAGCAGTAGGCTAAGGGCAAAGCTGAGGTTACTGGAAAACTTTTAGGGAAGAGGAAGAGGTTAGGTGATTGGAAATGGTTATGTTAGGGGAAAGTGGTGGCCCACCCCCAGGCTTTGTCTTCAAACATGGCCCTGAACCTTCCTCTTTCCTGATTTGCCCCCCCAGCCTTTGCCTTCCACACCTGGTCTCAAACCCTACTCTATCTAGTTTTGGTCCCCCAGCATTTCCCTTATAGGCCTGGCCTTGAACCTTTCTCCTTTTAGTTTAGGCCCCCTAGCCTTTGTCTTCTAGTCCTGACCCCCGAAACCTTGCCTTGCAAGCCTTGCTCTGAACACTGTGTTCCAGGATTGCTCCCTACCCCAGCCTTTTCCTTCCAGATATGATTCTCCCTGCCTTTGCCCGACAGGCTTTGCCCTGAACACTTTGTGTTCCAGGATTGGCCCCTCTCCCCTTGCCTTCCAGGCATGACTCTGAACCCTTTCGTTCCCATTTTGGTCCCCCAGCCTATGCCTTCCAGACCTAGCCCGGTACCCGTCTAATTCGAGTTTTGGCCCCCAGCCTTCGCCTTCCAGTCTTGATCCCGAAACCTTCTCATTCTAGTTTTGGCCTCCAGTCTTTGCCTTCCAGGCCTGGCCCTGAACCCTTCTCTTTCCAGTTTCTCCTCACCCCCCGACATTTCCCTTCCAGATGTGGGCCCAATCTGTACCCCTTCCAATTTTGCCCCCTCGCCCCCCCGCCAGCCTTAGCCTTTCCAGACCTGGCCCCCAACACTTCTCTTTCCAGTTTTGGCCTCCCAGCCTTTGCCTTCCAAGAGTGGCCGGAACCCTAATTGTTTCAGTTTTGCCCCCCCCGCCAAGCTTTGCCTGCTAGGCCTGTCCTCAGACCCGTATCATTCCAGTTTTGTACCCCAGCCTGTGCCTTCCAGGCTTGGCTCCGATCCCTTCTCTATACAGTTTTGGACCCCCCAACATTTGCTTTCAAGACCTGACCCCGAACCCTTCTCTTTCCAGTTTTAACGCCCCAGCCTTTGCTTTCCAAACCTGGTCCCCCGGCCTTTGCCTGACAGGTCTGGCCTCGAATCCTTGTCATTCTACTTTTGGCCAACCAGCTTTCGTCTTCCAGACCTGAACCCCCCAACCTTTCCTCCTAGGCCTGGCACTGAACCCTTCTTGTACCAGTTTTGGCCCCCCAGCCTTGCCCTTCCAGGCCTGGCTCCAAACTCTTCTATCTCCAGTTTTGGTCCCAGAGGTTTTACCTTCCAATCCTGGCCCTGAACACTTCTCCTTCCAGTTTTTACACCTAGCCTTTAAAAAGGTTAGGCCAGGGGAAAGGTTTAGGCTACAGGAAGAGGTTAGGAAAGGGGACAAGGTTAGGCCAGGAGAAAAGCTTAGTTCAGGGAAAAACCTAGGCCAGGGGAAATAGTTTAGGCCAGGGAGACGGTTGGGCTTGGTGTAACTGTTAGGTTAGGGAAAATCTTTAGACTCGGGGTAAGAGTTAGACAGGGGAAAAAGGTTAGGAAAAGAGAAAAGGCTAAGCCTGGGAAAATGGTAAGGCTGGGGGAAATGGTTAGCCTAGGGAAAGAATAGACTATGGAAAACGTTAGGCTGGGGGAAAACATTAGGATTGGGGAAAAGCTTAGGCCAATAGAGAAGGTAGGCCAGGGGAAAAGGTTAGGCCACAGGAAGAGGTTAGGCTAAGGGAAAAGGTTAGGCCAGGGGACTAAGTTAGGCTAGGGGAAAAGATAAGCTCAGGGAAAAGATTAGGCAAGGGGAAGGTTTAGCCTAGGGGAATGGTTAGGCCAGGGGAAAAGATTAAGCCAGGTAAAAGCTTTAGGTCGGGGAAAAAGTTAGGCCGGGGAAAAGGTCAGGCAAGGGGATAAGGTAAGGTTTGTGGAAAACGTGAGGCTCAAGGAAAAGGTTAGGTAGGAAGAAAAGGTTAGGTGAGGTGAAAAGGTCAGGCCAGAGGATAAATCTTAGTCCACGGTAAAAGGTAGGTCAGGGGAAAATGTTAAGTAGGGGAAAAGTTTAGCCAGAGGAAAAGATTAGGCAAGGGGGAAATGGTTATGCTAGGGCAAAGACGAGGTTAAGCGGAGGTTTGGCAATGGGAAAACATTACGCCAAGGAAAGGTTATGTTAGGGAAAAGGTATGGCTAAGGAAAAGGTTAAGCTATGGGAAAAGGTTTGGCCAGGGAACAGCTTGGCCAGGGTAAAAACGTTAGGCCGGGGGAGAAGTTTAGGTCCAGAGAAAAGGTTAGGCTAGCGGAAAAGGGTAAGCAAGGAGAAGGTTGGGCTTGGTGTAAATGTTAGGTTAGAGGAAAGGTTTAGGCTAGGGGAAAGAGTTTAGGTGGAGGAAAAAGATAGGTTAGGGGAAAGGGCGAAGCCTGGTAAAATAGTAAGGCTAGGGGAAAGGTTATTGTAGGGGAAAGAGTAGACTAAGGGAAATGTTAGGCTAGGAGAAAACATTAGGCTAAGGGAAAAGA
>NW_024396759.1:0-23655 GCF_004115215.2 Ornithorhynchus anatinus | reverse complement strand
GCGGGCCTTGAGCAGAGGTTTGGCCGGTCCGACTGAAAAAAGATCCGGCCAGCTGCCGGAGCAAAGGGCGGGCCGGGGGCAGAGGTCAGGCCGGGAGAAAACATCAGGCCGGGAGCAAACGGTGGGCCGGGGGCAGAGGTTTGGCCGGAAGAAAACATCAGGCCGGGAGCAAAGGGCGGGCGGCGAGCAGAGGTTTGGACGGGAGAAAAGATCAGGACGGAAGAAAAGATCAGGCCGGGAGCAAAGGGCCGGGCCGGGGGAGAGGTTTAACGCGGGGAGCAGAGTTTTAGCCGGGAGAAAAGATCAGGGCGGGAGCAAAGGGCGGGGCCGGGGGCAGAGGTTTAACCGGGAGCAGAGGTTTAGCCGGGAGAACAGATCAGGCCGGGAGCAAGGGCGGGCTGGTGGCAGACGTTTAACCCGGGAGCAGAAGTTTAGCCGGGAGAGAAGATCAGGCCGGGAGCAAAGGGCGGGCCGGGGGCAGAGGTTTACCGGGAGCAGAGGTTTAGCCGGGAGAAAACATCAGGCCGGGAGCAAAGGGCGGGCCGGGGGCAGAGGTTTAACAGGGGGGAGACCCGCAGAAAAGTTGGGGCCGGGAGCAGAGGTTTAGCCGGGAGAAAAGATGAGGCTGGGTAAAAAGGGGCCGGGCCGGCGGCAGAGGTTTTAAGCGCGGGAGCAGAGGTTTAGCAGGGAAAAAAGATCAGGCCGGGAGCAAAGGGAGACCCGCAGAAAAGGTGGGGCCGGGAGCAAAGGTCAGGCCCGCAGAAAAGGTTAATCCGGAAGAAAAAGATGAGGTCGGAAGAAGAGGTCAGGCCAGGAGCAGAGGTTTAGCCGGGAGAAAAAGATGGGGCTGGGTGCAAATGGTCGGCCGGGGTAGAGGTTTCACCGGGAGCAGAGGTTTAGCCGGGAGAAAAGATCAGGCCAGGAGCAAAGGGCGGGCCGGCGGCAGAGGTTTAACCGGGAGCAGAGGTTTAGCCGGGAGAAAAGATCAGGCCGGGAGCAAAGGGCGGGCCGGCGGCAGGGGGTTTAACCGGGGAGCAGAGGTATAGCCGGGAGAAAAGATCAGGCCTGTGCAAAGGGGTGGGCCGGGGGGCAGATATTTTAACCGGGAGCAGTGGTTTAGCCGGGAGAAAAAGATTAGGCCGGGAGCAAAGGGCGGGGCGGGGGCAGAGGTTTAACCCAGACCAGAGGTTTAGCCGGGAGAAAAGGTCAGGCCGGGAGCAAAGGGCGGGGCCGGGGGCAGAGGTTTAACCGGGAGCAGAGGTTTAGCCGGGACTAAACATCAAGGCCGGGAGCAAAGGGGCGGGCCTTGGGCAGAGGTTTAACCGGGAGCCAGTGGTTTAGCCGGGAGAAAAGATTAGGCCGGGAGCAAAGGGCGGGGCGGGGGCAGAGGGTTTAAACCCGGACCAGAGGTTTAGCCGGGAGAAAAGGTCAGGCCGGGAGCAAAAGTGCGGCCGGGGGCAGAGGTTTAAACGGGAGCAGAGTTTTAGCCGGGAGAAAAGATCAGGGCGGGAGCAAAGGGCGGGCCGGGGGCAGAGGTTTTAACCGGGAGCAGAGGTTTAGCCGCGGAGAACAGATCAGGCCGGGAGCAAAGGGCGGGCCGGGGGCAGACGTTTAACCGGGAGCAGAAGTTTAGCCGGGAGAGAAGATCAGGCCGGGAGCAAAGGGCGGGCCGGGGGCAGAGGTTTAACCGGGAGCAGAGTTTAGCCGGGAAAAAAGATCAGGCCGGGAGCAAAGGGAGACCCGCAGAAAAGGTGGGGGCCGGGAGCAAAGGTCAGGCCCGCAGAAAAGGTTAATCCGGAAGAAAAAGATCAGGTCGGAAGCACAGGTCAGGACAGGAGCAGAGGTTTCGCCGGGAGAAAATATGGGGCTGGGAGCAAATGGTCGGCCGGGGGTAGAGGTTTCATCGGGAGCAGAGGTTTAGCCGGGAGAAAAGATCAGGCCGGGAGCA
Source organism: Ornithorhynchus anatinus (assembly GCF_004115215.2). Classification (NCBI taxonomy): domain Eukaryota; kingdom Metazoa; phylum Chordata; class Mammalia; order Monotremata; family Ornithorhynchidae; genus Ornithorhynchus; species Ornithorhynchus anatinus. The sequence goes on along the minus strand of NW_024396759.1, from coordinate 21,707 downwards.
AAGGGCGGGCCGGGGGCAGAGGTTTAACCCGGGAGCAGTGGTTTAGCCGGGAGAAAATATCAGGCCAGGAGCAAAGGGTGGGGCGGGGGCAGAGGTTTCACCCGGAGCAGAGGTTTAGCCGGGACAAAAGATCAGGCTGGGAGCAAAGGGCGGACCGGGAGGAGAGGTTTAGCCAGCAGAAAAGATCAGTCCGGGAGCAAAGGGAGACCCCCAGAAAAGGTGGGGCCGGGAGCAAAGGTCAGGCCCGCAGAAAAGGTTAATCCAGAAGAAAAAGGTCAGGTCTGGAGCAGAGGTAAGGCCACAGCCAGAGGTGTAGCCGGAAGAAAAGATCAGGCCGGGAGTAAAGGGCAGGCCGGGGGCAGAGGTTTAACCGGGAGCAGAGCGTTTAGCCGGGAGAAAAAGATCAGGCCGGGAACAAAGGGTGGGCCGGGGGCAGAGGTTTAGCCGGGGAGAAAAGATAAGGCCGGGAGCAAAGGGCGGGCCTGTGGGAGAGGTTTCACCGGGAGCTGAGTTTTAGCTGGGGAAAAAGATCAGGCCGGGAGCAAAGGGCGGGCCGGCGGCAGAGGTTTAAACGGGAGCAGAGTTTTAGCCGGGAGAAAAGAACAGGCCGGGAGCAAAGGGCGGGCCGGGACAGAGGTTTAACCGGGAGCAGAGGTTTAGCCGGGAGAAAATATCAGGCCGGGAGCAAAGGGCGGGCCGGGTGGCAGAGGTTTAACTGGGAGCAGCGGTTTAGCCGGGAGAAAGATCAGGCCGGGAGCAAAGGGCGGGCCGGGGGCAGAGGTTTAACCGGGAGCAGAGGTTTAGCCCGGAGAAAAGATCAGGCCGGGAGCAAAGGGCGGGCCCGGGGGCAGAGGTTTAACCGGGAGCAGAGGTTTGGCCGGGAGAAAAGATCAGGCCGGGAGCACAGGTTTAGCCAGGAGCAGAGGTTTGGACGGGAGGAAAGATCAGGCCGGGAGCAAAGGGCGGGCCCGCAGAAGAGGTTTAGCCGGGAGAAAAGGTCAGGCCGGGAGCAGAGTTTTGGCCAGGAGTAGAGGTTTGGCCGGGAGCAGGTGTTTGGCGGGAGAACAGATCAGGCCGGGCGTAAAGGTCGGGCCGGGAGCACAGCTTTAGCCGGGAGCAGAGGTTTGGACGGGAGGAAAGATCAGGCCGGTAGCAAAGGGCAGACCCGCAGAAGAGGTTTAGCTGAGAGAAAAGGTCAAGCCGGGAGCGGAGGTTTGGCTGGTAGCAAAAGGTGGGGCCGGGAGCAAAGGTGAGGCCCGCAGAAAAGGTTAATCAGGAAGAAAAAGGTCAGGTCGGGAACACAGGTAGGCCGGGAATAGAGGTTTACGCCGGGCAGGAAAGATTAGGCAGGGAGCAAGGTCGGGCCGGGAGCAGAGGTTTGGCCTGGAGCAGAGGTTTGGCCGGGAGAAAAGGTGGGGCGGGGAGCAAAGGTCGCACCGGGAGCAAAGGGCAGGCCGGGAACAGAGGTTTGGCCGGGAGAAAAGATCAGGCCGGCAGCAAATGTTGGGCCGGGAGCCGAGGTTTAGCCGGGAGCAGAGGTTTGGCCGGGAGGCAAAGCTGGGGCCGGGAGCAAAGGTCAGACCCGCAGAAAAGGTTGGGCCGGAAGAAATGGTCAGGTCAGCAGCACAGGGTCAGGCTGGGAGCAGAGGTTTAGCCGGGAGGAAAGATTAGGCCGGGAGCAAAGGTGGGGCCGGGAGCCAAGGTTTAGCCGGGAGCAGAGGTTTGGCCGGCAGCAAAGGTGGGGCCGGGAGCAAAGGCCAGACACGCAGAAATGGTCAGGCCGGGGGCAAATGTCGGGCCGGGAGCAGAGGTTTAGCCTGGAGCAGAGGTTTAGCCTGGAGCAGAGGTTTGGCCGGGAGAAAAGATCAGGCCGGGAGCAAAGGTCAGACTCGCCGAAAAGGTGGGGCCGGGAGCAAAGGGCAGACCCGCCGAAAAGGTTTAGCTGAGATAAAAGGTCAGGCTGGGAGCAGAGGTTTGGCCGGGAGAAAAGGTGGGGCCTGGAGCAAAGGGCAGGGCGGGAGCAAAGGTCAGACGCGCAGAAAATGTCCGGCCGGGAGCTCAGGACCGAGGGGAGAAAAGGTGGGGCGAGCTGGGGACCGACCCCAGGGAGGAGAGGGTGCCCGGGGAGGGCAGGGGCCAAAACGAGCCGGGCGGGGCAAGGGGAGGAGGGCTGGAGCCCAGGAGGAGTCGGGGGGGGCTGGCCCGGGGAGGCCAGCAGCCAAAACGGGGTGGCGGCAGCCAGGCCTGAGGGGAGGGCCAGAGCCGAGGAGAAAAGATCAGGCCAGGAGCAATGGCGGGCCGGGGGGCAGAGGTTTAACCGGGACGCAGAGGTTTAGCCGGGAGAAAAAATCAGTCCGGGGAGGCAAAGTGGCGGGCCAGGGGCAGAGGTTTAACCGGGAGCAGAGGTTTAGCCGGGAGAAAAGATCAGGCCGGGAGCCAAGGGCGGGCCGGGGGCAGAGGTTTAACCGGGAGCAGAGGTTTAGCCCGGGAGAAAAGATCAGGCCGGGAGCAAAGGGAGACCCGCAGAAAAGGTGGGGCCGGGAGCAAAGGTCAGGCCCGCAGAAAAAGGTTAATCCGGAAGAAAAAGATCAGGTCGGAAGCACAGGTCAGGCCAGGAGCAGAGGTTTAGCCGGGAGAAAAGATGGGGCTGGGAGCAAATTGGGTGGGCCGGGGCAGACGTTTAACCGGGAGCAGAGGGTTTAGCCGGAAGAAAAGATAAAGCCGGGAAGCAAAGGGCAGGCGGGGGCAGCGGTTTAACCGGGAGCAGAGGTTTAGGCCGGGAGAAGAGATCAGGCCGGGAGCAAAGGGAGGGCGGAAGCAGAGGTTTTAACCGGGAGCAGAGGTTTAGCCGGGGAGAAAAGATCAGGAAGGGAGCAAAGGGCGGGCCGGGGCAGAGGTTTAGGCGGGAGAAAAGATTCAGGCCGGGAGCAAAGGGAGACCCCGTAGAAAGGTGGGGCCGGGGAGCAAAGGTCAGGCCCGCAGAAAATGTTAATCCGGAAGAAAAAGATCAGGTCGGAAGAGCAAGGTCAGGGCCAGGGAGCAGAGGTTTAGCCGGGGGAAAAGATGGGGCTGGGAGCAAATGGTGGGCCGGGGGCAGACGTTTAACCGGGGAGCAGAGGTTTTAGCCGGAAGAAAAGATAAGCCGGGAGCCAAAGGGCAGGCCGGGGGCAAGCGGTTTAACCGGGAGCAGAGGTTTAGCCAGGAGAAGAGATCAGGCCGGGAGCAAAGGGAGGGCGGGAGCGAGAGGTTTAGCCGGGAGAAAAGATCAGGCCGGGAGGCAAAAGGGAGACCGTAGAAAAGGTGGGGCCGCGGAGCAAAGGTCAGGCCCGCAGAAAAGGTTAATCCAGAAGAAAAAGGTCAGGTCTGGAGCACAGGTAAGGCCTTGGCCAGAGATTTAGCCGGAAGAAAAGATCAGGCCGGGAGAAAAGGGCGGGCCGGGAGCAGAGGGCTAAACGGGAGCAGAGGTTTAGCCGGGAAAAAAGATCAGGCGGGGAGCAAGGGTGGGCCGGGGGCAGAGGTTTAGCCAAGAGAAAAGATCAGGCCGGGAGCAAAGGGCGGGCGGCGGCAGAGGTTTAAACCGGGAGCAGAGGTTGGGCCGGGAGCAGAAGGTTTAGCCGGGAGAAAAGATCAGGCCGGGAGCAAAGGGAGTGCCGGGGGCAGAGTTTAAACCGGGAGCCAGAGGTTTTAGCCGGGAGAAAAGATCAGACCGGGATCAAAGGGCGGGCCGGCGCCAGAGGTTAATCGGGAGACGAGGTTTAGCCGGGAGAAAAGGATCAGGCCGGGGATCAAAGGGCGAGCAGGGGGCAGAGGTCTTAACCGGGGAGCCAGGAGGTTAAGGCTGGAAAAAAGATAAAGCCGGGAGGCAAAGGGGTGGGCCCAGTGGCAGAGGTTTAACCGGGAGCAGAGGGTTTAGCCGGGGAGAAAAGATCAGGACCGGGGAGCAAAAGGGGCGGGCGGGGGGCAGAGGTTTAACCGGCGAGCAGAGGTTTAGCCGGGAGAAAAGATGAGGCCGGAGATCAAAGGGCGGGCCGGGGGCAGAGGTTTAACCGGGAGCAGAGGTTTAGCCGGGGAGATAAAGATCAGGGCCGGGGAATTCAAAAGGGCGGGCCGGGGGCAGAGGTTGTACCAGAGGAGCAGAGGTTTAGCCGGGAGAAAAGATCAGGCCGGGAGCAAAGGGCGGGCCGGGGCAGAGGTTTAACCGGGAGCAGAGGTTTAGGGCCGGGGAGAAAAGGTGGGGCCGGGATCAAAGGGCAGGGCCGGGGGCAGAGGTTTAACCGGGAGCAGAGGTTTAGACGGGAGAAAAGATCAGGCCGGGAGCAAAGGGCGGGCCGGGGGCAGAGGTTTAACCGGGAGCAGAGGTTTAGCCGTGAGAAAAAGATCAGGAAGAGAGCAAAGGGCGGGCCGGGGGCAGAGGTTTAACCGGGAGCAGAGGTTTAGCCGGGAAAAAAGATCAGGCCGGGAGCAAAGGGAGACCCGCAGAAAAGGTGGGGCCGGGAGCAAGGTCAGGCCCGCAGAAAAGGTTAATCCGGAAGAAAAAGATCAGGTCGGAAGCACAGGTCAGGGCAGGAGCAGAGGTTTAGCCGGGAGAAAAGATGGGGCTGGGAGCAAATGGCGGGCCGGGGGCAGACGTTTAACTGGGAGCAGAGGTTTAGGCCGGAAGAAAAGAATAAAGCCGGGAGCAAAGGGCAGGCCGGAGGCAGCGGTTTAAACCGGGAGCAGAGGTTTAGCCGGGAGAAGAGATCAGGCCGGGAGCAAAGGGAGGGCCGGGAGCAGAGGTTTAACCCGGAGCAGAGGTTTAGCCGGGAGAAAAGATCAGGCCGGGAGCAAAGGGCGGGCCGGGGGCAGAGGTTTAGCCGGGAGAAAAGATCAGGCCGGGAGCAAAGGGAGACCCGTAGAAGGGTGGGGCCGGGAGCAAAGGTCAGGTCCCGCAGAAAGGTTAATCCAGAAGAAAAAGGTCAGGTCTGGAGGCACAGGTAAGGCCTCGGCCAGAGGTTTAGCCGGAAGAAAAGATCAGGCCGGGAGCAAAAGGGCGGGCCGGGAGCAGAGGGCTAACCGGGAGCAGAGGTTTAGCCGGGAGAAAAAATCAGGCCGGGAGCAAAGGGTGGGCCGGGGGCAGAGGTTTAGCCAGTTGAAAAGATCAGGCCGGGAGCAAAGGGCGGGACGGCGGCAGAGGTTTACCAGGGAGCAGAGGTTGGGCCGGGAGCAGAGGTTTAGCCGGGAGAAAAGATCAGGCCGGGAGCAAAGGGAGTGCCGGGGGCAGAGGTTTTCCGGGGTGCAGAGGTTTCGCCGGGAGAAAAGATCAGGCCGGGAGCAAAGGGCGGGCCGGGAGCAGAGGGCTAACCGGGAGCAGAGGTTTAGCCGGGAGAAAAGATCAGGCCGGGAGCAAGGGTGGGCCGGGGGCAGAGGTTTAGCCAGGAGAAAAGATCAGGCCGGGAGCAAAGGGCGGGCCGGCGGCAGAGGTTTAACCGGGAGCAGAGGTTTGGCCGGGAGCAGAGGTTTAGCCGGGAGAAAAGATCAGGCCGGGAGCAAAGGGAGTGCCGGGGGCAGAGGTTTAACCGGGAGCAGAGGTTTAGCCGGGAGAAAAGATCAGGCCGGGATCAAGGGCGGGCCGGCGCCAGAGGTTTAACCGGGAGCAGAGGTTTAGCCGGGAGAAAGATCAGGCCGGGATCAAAGGGCGGGCAGGGGGCAGAGGTTAACCGGGAGGCAGAGGTTTAGCTGGAAGAAAAGATAAAGCCGGGAGCAAAGGGCGGGCCGGGGGCAGAGGTTTAACCGGGAGCAGAGGTTTAGCCGGGAGAAAAGATCAGGCCGGGAGCAAAGGGCGGGCCAGTGGTAGAGGTTTAACCGGGAGCAGAGGTTTACCGGGAGAAAAGATCAGGCCGGGATCAAAGGGCGGGCCCGGGGCAGAGGTTTAACAGGGAGCAGAGGTTTAGCCGGGAGAAAAGATCAGGAAGGGAGCAAAGGGCGGGCCGGGGGCAGAGGTTTAACCGGGAGCAGAGGTTTAGCCGGGAAAAAGATCAGGCCGGGAGCAAAGGGAGACCCGCAGAAAAGGTGGGTCCGGGAGCAAAGGTCAGGCCGCAGAAAAGGTTAATCCGGAAAGAAAAAGATCAGGTCAGAAGCACAGGTCAGGCCAGGAGGCAGAGGTTTAGCCGGGAGAAAAGATGGGGCTGGGAGCAAATGGCGGACCGGGGGCAGAACGTTTAACTGGGAGCAGAGGTTTAGCCGGAAAGAAAAGATAAAGCCGGGAGCAAAGGGCAGGCCGGAGGCAGCGGTTTAACCGGGACAGAGGTTTAGCCGGGAGAAGAGATCAGGCCGGGAGCGCCGGGAGCAGAGGTTTAAACCGGAAGCAGCGGTTTAGCCGGGAGAAAGATCAGGCTGGGAGCAAAGGGCGTGCCGGGAGCAGAGGTTTAGCCGGGAGAAAAGATCAGGCCGGGAGCAAAGGGAGACCCGTAGAAAGGGTGGGGCCAGGAGCAAACGTCAGGCCCGCAGAAAAGGTTAATCCAGAAGAAAAAGGTCAGGTCTGGAGCACAGGTAAGGCCTCGGCCAGAGGTTTAGCCGGAAGAAAAGATCAGGCCGGGAGCAAAGGGCGGGGCGGGAGCAGAGGTTTCAACCGGAGCAGAGGTTTAGCCGGGAAAAAAGATCAGGCCGGGAGCAAAGGGTGGGCCGGGGGCAGAGGTTTAGCCAGGAGAAAAGATCAGGCCGGGAGCAAAGGGCGGGACGGCGGCAGAGGTTTAACCGGGAGCAGAGGTTGGGCCGGGAGCAGAGGTTTAGCCGGGAGAAAAGATCAGGCCGGGAGCAAAGGGAGTGCCGGGGGCAGAGGTTTAACCGGGAGCAGAGGTTTAGCCGGGAGAAAAGATCAGGCCGGGATCAAAGGGCGGGCCGGCGCCAAAGGTTTAACCGGGAGCAGAGGTTTAGCCGGGAGAAAGATCAGGCCGGGATCAAAGGGTGGGCAGGGGGCAGAGGTTTAACCGGGAGCAGAGGTTTAGCCGGAAGAAAAGATAAAGCCGGGAGCAAAGGGCGGGCCGGGGGCAGAGGTTTAACCGGGAGCAGAGGTTTAGCCGGGAGAAAGGATCAGGCCGGAGCAAAGGGCGGGCCGGGGGCAGAGGTTTTAACCGGAGCAGAGGTTTAGCCGGGAGAAAAGATCAGGCCGGGATCAAAGGGCGGGCCGGGGGGCAGAGGTTTAACCGGGAGCAGAGGTTTAGCCGGGAGAAAAGATCAGGCCGGGAGCAAAGGGTGGGCCGGGGGCAGAGGTTTAACCGGGAGCAGAGGTTTAGCCGGGAGAAAAGATCAGGCCGGGAGCAAAGGGCGGGCCGGGTGCAGAGGTTTAACCGGGAGCAGAGGTTTAGCCGGGAAAAAAGATCAGGCCGGGAGCAAAAGGGAGACCCGCAGAAAAGGTGGGGGCCGGGAGCAAAGGTCAGGCCCGGCAGAAAAGGTTAATCCAGAAGAAAAAGGTCAGGTCTGGAGCACAGGTAAGGCCTCGGCCAGAGGTTTAGCCGGAAGAAAAGATCAGGCCGGGAGCAAAGTGCGGGCCGGAAGCAGCGGGCTAACCGGGAGCAGAGGTTTAGCCGGGAAAAAAGATCAGGCCGGGAGCAAAAGGGCGGGCCGGGAGCAGAGGGCTAACGGGGAGCAGAGGTTTAGCCGGGAAAAAAGATCAGGCCGGGAGCAAAGGGCGGGCCGGGGGCAGAGGTTTAGCCAGGAGAAAAGATCAGGCCAGGAGCAAAGGGCGGGCCGGCGGCAGAAGGTTTAACCGGGAGCAGTGGTTGGGCCGGGAGCAGAGGTTTTAGCAGGGAAAAAGATCAGGCCGGGAGCAAAGGGAGTGCCAAGGGCAGAGGTTTAACCGGGAGCAGAGGTTTAGCCAGGAGAAAAGATCAGGCCGGGAGCAAAGGGAGGGCCGGAAGCAGAGGTTTAACCCGGAGCAGAGGTTTAGCCGGGAGAAAAGATCAGGCTGGGAGCAAAGGGCGGGCCGGGAGCAGAGGTTTTAGCCGGGAGAAAAGATCAGGCCGGGAGCAAAGGGAGACCCGTAGAAAAGGTGGGGCCGGGAGCAAAGGTCAGGCCCGCAGAAAAGGTTAATCCAGAAGAAAAAGGTCAGGTCTGGAGCACAGGTAAGGCCTTGGCCAGAGATTTAGCCGGAAGAAAAGATCAGGCCGGGAGAAAAGGGCGGGCCGGGAGCAGAGGGCTAAACGGGAACAGAGGTTTAGCCGGGAAAAAGATCAGGCCGGGAGCAAAGGGTGGGCCGGGGGCAGAGGTTTAGCCAGGAGAAAAGATCAGGCCGGGAGCAAAGGGCGGGCCGGCGGCAGAGGTTTAACCGGGAGCAGAGGTTTAGACGGGAGAAAAGATCAGGCCGGGAGCAAAGGGCGGGCAGGGGGCAGAAGTTTAACCGGGAGCAGAGGTTTAGCCGGGAGAAAAGATCAGGCCGGGAGCAAAGGGCGGGCCGGCGGCAGAGGTTTAACCGGGAGCAGAGGTTTAGCCGGGAGAAAAGATCAGGCCGGGAGCAAAGGGCGGGCAGGGGGCAGAGGTTTAACCGGGAGCAGAGGTTTAGGTGGAAGAAAAGATAAAGCCGGGAGCAAAGGGCGGGCCAGTGGCAGAGGTTTAACCGGGAGCAGAGGTTTAGCCGGGAGAAAAGATCAGGCCGGGAGCAAAGGGCGGGCCGGGGGGAGAGGTTTAACCGGGAGCAGAGGTTTAGCCGGGAGCAAAGATCAGGCCGGGATCAAAGGGCGGGCCGGGGGCAGAGGTTTAACCGGGAGCAGAGGTTTAGACGGGAGAAAAGATCAGGCCGGGATCAAAGGGCGGGCCGGGGGCAGAGGTTTAACCCGGAGCAGAGGTTTAGCCGGGAGAAAAGATCAGGCCAGGAGCAAAGGGCCGGCCGGGGGCAGAGGTTTAGCCAGGAGAAAAGATCAGAACGGGAGCAAAGGGCGGGCCGGGGGCAGAGGTTTAGCCAGGAGAAAAGATCAGACCGGGAGCAAAGGGCGGGCCGGGGGGCAGATGTTTTACGGGGAGCAGAGATTTAGCCGGGAGAAGAGATCAGGCCGGGAGCAAAGGGCGGGCCAGGGGCAGAGGTTCAACCGGGAGCAGAGGTTTAGGCCGGGAGAAAAGATCAGGCCGGGAGCAGAAGTTTGGCCGGGAGAAAAGGTGAGGCCGGGAGAAAAGGTGGGGCCGGGAGAAAAGGTCAGGGCGGGAGCAAAGGTCAGACGAGCAGAAAAGGTTAATCCAGAAGAAAAGGTCAGGTCGGGAGCACAAGTCAGCCCGGGAGCAGAGGTTTGCCCGGGAGAAAAGATCCGGTCGGAAGCAAAGGGCGGGCCGGGGGCAGAGGTTTGTCCGGGAGCAGAGGTTTAGCCGGGAGAAAACATCAGGCCGGGAGCAGAGGGCGGGCCGGGGGCAGAGATTTAGCCGGGAGAAAACATCAGGCCGGAAGAAAGGATCAGGCCGGGAGCAAAGGGCGGGCCGGGGGCAGAGGTTTAGCCAGGAGAAAAGATCCGCTCTGAAACAAAGGGCGGTACGGGGGCAGAGGTTTAGCCGGGAGAAAAGACCAGGCCGGGAGCAAAGGGCGGGCCGGGAGCAAAGGTCAGGCCCGCTGAAAAGGTTAATCCGGAAGAAAAGGTAAGGTCGGGAGCACAGGTCAGGCTGGGAGCAGAGGTTTAGCCGGGAGAAAAGATCAGGGCCGGGAGCAAAGGGCGGGCCGGGAGCAGAGGGTAAACCGGGAGCAGAGGTTTAGCCGGGAGAAAACATCAGGCCGGGAGCAAAGGGTGGGCCGGGGGCAGAGGTTTAGCCGGGAGAAAAGATCAGGCCGGGAGCAAAGGGCGGGCCGGGGGCAGAGGTTTAACCGGGAGCAGAGGTTTAGCCGGGAGAAAAGATCAGGCCGGGAGCAAAGGGCAGGCTAGCGGCAGAGGTTTAACCGGGAGCAGAGGTTAGGCCGGGAGCAGAGGTTTAGCCGGGAGAAAAGATCAGGCCGGGAGCAAAGGGAGTGCCGGGGGCAGAGGTTTAACCGGGAGCACAGGTTTAACCGGGAGAAAAGATCAGGCCGGGAGCAAAGGGCGTGCCGGCGGCAGAGGTTTAACCGGGAGCAGAGGTTTAGCCGGGAGAAAAGATCAGGCCGGGAGCAAAGGGCGGGCCGGGGGCAGAGGTTTAACCGGGAGCTGAGGTTTAGCCGGGAAAAAAGATGGGGCCGGGAGCAAAGGGTGGGCCGGGGTCAGAGGTTTGGCCGGGAGCAGAGGTTTAGCCGGGAGAAAAGATCAGGCCGGGAGCAAAGGGCGGGCCGGGAGCAGAGGTTTAACCGGGAGCAGAGGTTTGGCCGGGAGAAAAGATCGGGCCGGGGGCAGAGGTTTAAGTGGGAGCAGAGGTTTAGCCGAGAGAAAAGATGGGGCCGGGAGCAAATGGCGGGCTGCGGCCAAAGGTTTAACCGGGACCAGATGTTTAGCCGGGAGAAAACATCAGGCCGGAAGCAAAGGGCGGCCCGGGGGCAGAGGTTTAGCCGGGAGAAGAGATCAGGCCGGGAGCAGAGGGCGGGCCGGGGTCAGAGATTTAGCCGGGAGAAGACATCAGGGCGGAAGAAAGGATCAGGCCGGGAGCAAAGGGCGGGCCGGGGGCAGAGGTTTAACCGGGAGCAGAGGTTTAGCCGGGAGAAAAGATCAGGCCGGGAGCAAAGGGCGGGCCGGGGGCACAGGTTTAACCGGGAGCAGAGGTTTAGCCGGGAGAAAAGATCAGGACGGGAGCAAAGGGAGTGCCGGGGGCAGAGGTTTAACTGGGAGCAGAGGTTTAGCCGGGAGAAAAGATCAGGACGGGAGCAAAAGGCGGGCCGGGGGCAGAGTTTTAACCGGGAGAAAAGATCCGGTCGGAAGCAAAGGGCGGGCCGGGGGCAGAGGTCAGGCCGGGAGAAAACATCAGGCCGGAAGAAAGGATCAGGCCGGGAGCAAAGGGCGGGCCGGGGGCAGAGATTTAGCCGGGAGAAAACATCAGGCCGGAAGAAAGGATCAGGCCGGGAGCAAAGGGTGGGCCGGGGGCAGAGAATTAGCCGGGAGAAAACATCAGGCCGGAAGAAAGGATCAGGCCGGAAGCAATGGGCGGGCCGGGGGCATAGGTTTAGCCAGGAGAAAAGATCCGGTCGGAAACAAAGGGCGGGCCGGGGGCAGAGGTTTAACCGGGAGAAAAGACCAGGCCGGGAGAAAAGGGAGACCCCCAGAAAAGGTGGGGCCGGGAGCAGAGGTTTAGCCGGGAGAAAAGATGGGGCTGGGAGCAAATGGCGGGCCGGGGGCAGAGGTTTAGCCAGGAGAAAACATCAGGCCGGGAGCAAAGGGCGGGCCAGGGGCAGAGGTTTAGCCAGGAGAATACATCAGGCCGGGAGCAAAGGGCGGGCCGGCGGCAGAGGTTTAACCGGGAGCAGAGGTTTGTCCGGGAGAAAAGATCAGGCCGGGAGCAAAGGGAGACCCGCAGAAAAGGTGGGGCCGAGAGCCAAGGTCAGGCCCGCAGGAAAGGTTAATCCAGAATAAAAAGGTCAGGTCTGGAGCACAGGTCAGGCCGCGGGGAGAGGTTTAGCCAGGAGAAAACATCAGGCCGGGATCAGAGGGCGGGCCGGGGGCAGAGATTTAGCCGGGAGAAAACATCAGGCCGGAAGAAAAGATCCGGCCAGGAGCAAAGGGCGGGGCGGGGGCAGAGGTTTCACTGGGAGAAAAGATCAGGCCGGAAGCAAAGGGCGGGGCGGGGGCAGAGGTTTAGCCAAGAGAAATGATCAGGCCGGGAGCAAAGGGCGGGCCGGGGGCAGAGGTTTAAACGGGAGCAGAGGTTTAGACTGGAGAAAGATGGGGCTGGGAGCAAAGGGCGGGCCGGGGGCAGAGGTTTAACCGGGAGCAGAGATTTAGCCGGGAGAAGAGATCAGGCAGGGAGCAAAGGTCGCGCCGGGAGCAGAGGCCAGACCCGCCCAAAAGGTCAGGCCGGAAGAAAAAGGTCGGGCGGAGGAAAAGGTCTGGCCGCGAGCAGAGGTTTGGCCGGGAGAAAAGAACAGGCCGGGAGCAAAGGGCGGGCCGGGGGCAGAGATTTAGCCGGGAGAAAACATCAGGCCAGAAGAAAAGATCAGGTCGGGAGCAAAGGGCGGTCCGGGGGCAGAGGTTTAACCGGGAGCAGAGGTTTAGCTGGGAGAAAAGATCAGGCCGGGAGCAAAGGGCGGGCCGGGGGCAGAGGTTTAGCCAGGAGAAAAGATCAGGCCGGGAGCAAAGGGCGGGGCGGGAGCAGAGGTTTAGCCGGGAGAAAAAATCAGACCGGGAGCAAAGGGCGGGCCGGGGGCAGAGGTTTAACCGGGAGCAGAGATTTAGCCGGGAGAAGAGATCAGGCCGGGAGCAAAGGGCGGGCCAGGGGCAGAGGTTCAACCGGGAGCAGAGGTTTAGCCGGGAGAAAAGATCAGGCCGGGAGCAGAAGTTTGGCCGGGAGAAAAGGTGAGGCCGGGAGAAAAGGTGGGGCCGGGAGAAAAGGTCAGGGCGGGAGCAAAGGTCAGACGAGCAGAAAAGGTTAATCCAGAAGAAAAAGGTCAGGTCGGGAGCACAAGTCAGGCCGGGAGGAGAGGTTTGTCCGGGAGAAAAGATCCGGTCGGAAGCAAAGGGCGGGCCGGGGGCAGAGGTTTGTCCGGGAGCAGAGGTTTAGCCGGGAGAAAACATCAGGCCGGGAGCAGAGGGCGGGCCGGGGGCAGAGATTTAGCCGGGAGAAAACATCAGGCCGGAAGAAAGGATCAGGCCGGGAGCAAATGGCGGGCCGGGGGCAGAGGTTTAGCCCGGAGAAAAGATCCGCTCTGAAACAAAGGGCGGTACGGGAGCAGAGGTTTAACCGGGAGAAAAGACCAGGCCGGGAGCAAAGGGCGGGCCGGGAGCAAAGGTCAGGCCCGCTGAAAAGGTTAATCCGGAAGAAAAAGGTAAGGTCGGGAGCAGAGGTTTAGCCGGGAGAAAAGATCAGGCCGGGAGCAAAGGGCGGGCCGGGAGCAGAGGGTAAACCGGGAGCAGAGGTTTAGCCGGGAGAAAACATCAGGCCGGGAGCAAAGGGTGGGCCGGGGGCAGAGGTTTAGCCAGGAGAAAAGATCAGGCCGGGAGCAAAGGGCGGGCCGGGGGCAGAGGTTTAACCGGGAGCAGAGGTTTAGCCGGGAGAAAAGATCAGGCCGGGAGCAAAGGGCAGGCTAGCGGCAGAGGTTTAACCGGGAGCAGAGGTTAGGCCGGGAGCAGAGGTTTAGCCGGGAGAAAAGATCAGGCCGGGAGCAAAGGGAGTGCCGGGGGCAGAGGTTTTACCGGGAGCACAGGTTTAACCGGGAGAAAAGATCAGGCCAGGAGCAAAGGGCGGGCCGGCGGCAGAGGTTTAACCGGGAGCAGAGGTTTAGCCGGGAGAAAAGACCAGGCCGGGAGCAAAGGGCGGGCCGGGGGCAGAGGTTTAACCGGGAGCATTGGTTTAGCTGGGAAAAAAGATCAGGCCAGGAGCAAAGGGAGACCCTCAGAAAAGGTGGGGCCGGGAGCAAAGGTCAGGCCGCAGAAAAGGTAAATACAGAAGAAAAAGGTCAGGTCTGGTGCACAGGTCAGGCTGCGGGCAGAGGTTTAGGCAGGAGAAAAGACCAGGCCGGGAGCAAAGGGCGGGCCGGGAGCAGAGGTTTAGCCGGGAGAAAAGATCAGGCCGGGAGGAAAGGGCGGGCCTTGGGCAGAGGTTTAACCGGGAGCAGTGGTTTAGGCGGGAGAAAATATCAGGCCGGGGGAAAAGGGCGCCGCGGGGGCAGAGGTTTAACCCGGACCAGAGGTTTAGCCGGGAGAAAACATCAGCCCGGGAGCAAAGGGCGGGCCGGGGGCAGAGGTTTCACCGGGAGCAGAGGTTTAGTCGGGAGAAAAGATCAAGCCGGGAGCAAAGGGCGGGCCGGGGGCAGAGATTTAACCGGGAGCAGAGTTTTAGCCGGGAGAAAAGAACAGGCCGGGAGCAAAGGGCGGGCCGGGACAGAGGTTTAACAGGGAACAGAGGTTTAGCCGGGAGAAAAGATCAGGCCGGGAGCAAAGGGCGGGCCGGCGGCAGAGGTTTCACCGGGAGTAGAGGTTTAGACGGGAGAAAAGATCAGGCCGGGAGCAAAGGGCGGGCCGGGGGCAGAGGTTTAACCGGGAGCAGAGGTTTAGCCGGGAGAAAACATCAGGCCGGGAGCAAAGGGTTGGCCGGGGGCAGAGGTTTAACCGGGAGCAGTGGTTTAGCCGGGAGAAAAGATAAGGCCGGGAGCAAAGGGTGGGCCCGGGGGCAGACGTTTAACCGGGAGCAGAGGTTTAGTCGGGAGAGAAGATCAGGCCGGGAGCAAAGGGCGGGCCGGGGGCAGAGGTTTAACCGGGAGCAGAGGTTTAGCCGGGAGAAAAAATCAGGCCGGGAGCAAAGGGCGGGCCGGGGACAGAGGTTTAACCTGGAGCAGAGGTTGGGCCGGGAGCAGAGGTTTAGCCGGGAGAATAGATCAGGCCGGGAGCAAAGGGCGGGCCGGCGGCAGAGGTTTAACCGGGAGCAGAGGTTTAGCCGGGAGAAAAGATCAGGCCGGGAGCAAAGGGAGACCCGCAAAAAAGGTGGGGCCGGGAGCAAAGCTCAGGCCCGCAGAAAAGGTTAATCCGGAAGAAAAAGATCAGGTCGGAAGCACAGGTCAGGCCAGGATCAGAGGTTTAGCCAGGAGAAAAGATGGAGCTGGGAGCAAATGGCGGGCCGGGGGCAGAGGTTTAACTGGGAGCAGAGGTTTAGCCCGGAGAAGAGATCAGGCCGGGAGCAAAGGGCGGGCCGGGAGCAGAGGTTTAACCGGGAGTAGAGATTTAGCCGGGAGAAAAGATCAGGCTGGGAGCAAAAGGCGGGCCGGGGGCAGAGGTTTAACTGGGAGCAGAGGTTTAGCCGGGAGAAAAGATCAGGCTGGGAGCAAAGGGCGGGCCGGGGGTAGAGGTTTCACCGGGAGCAGAGGTTTAGCCGGGAGATAACATCAGGCCGGGAGCAAAGGGCGGGGCGGAGGCAGAGGTTTAACCCGGACCAGAGGTTTAGCCGGGAGAAAAATCAGTCCAGGAGCAAAGGGCGGGCCGGGGGCAGAGGTTTAAACGGGAGCAGAGTTTTTGCCGGGAGAAAAGATCAGGCCGGGAGCAAAGGGCGGGCCGGGAGCAGAGGTTTAACCGGGAGCAGAGGTTCAGCCGGGAGAAAAGATCAGGCCAGGAGCAAAGGGCGGGCCGGGGGCAGAGGTTTAACCGGGAGCAGAGGTTCAGCCGGGAGAAGAGATCAGGCCGGGAGCAAAGGGCGGGCCGGGGGCAGAGGTTTAACCGGGAGCAGAGGTTTGGCCGGGAGAAAATATCAGGCTGCGAGCACAGGTTTAGCCGGGAGCGGAGGTATGGACGGGAGGAAAGATCAGGCCGGGAGCAAAGGCAGACCCGCAGAAGAGGTTTAGCTGAGAGAAAAGGTCAGGCCGGGAGCAGAGTTTTGGCCAGGAGTAGAGGTTTGGCCGGGAGCAGGTGTTTGGTCTGGAGAACAGATCAGGCCGGGAGCAAAGGTCGGGCCGGGAGCACAGCTTTAGCCGGGAGCAGAGGTTTGGACGGGAGGAAAGATCAGGCCGGGAGCAAAGGGCAGACCCGCAGAAGAGGTTTAGCTGAGAGAAAAGGTCAGGCCGGGAGCGGAGGTTTGGCCGGTAGCAAAGGTGGGGCCGGGAGCAAAGGTGAGGCCCGCAGAAAAGGTTAATCAGGAAGAAAAAGGTCAGGTCGGGAGCAAAGGTCAGGCTGGGAACAGAGGTTTAGCCGGGAGGAAAGATTAGGCAGGGAGCAAAGGTCGGGCCGGGAGCAGAGGTTAAGCTGGGAGAAAAGATCAGGCCGGGAGCAAAGGGCGGGCCGGGACAGAGGTTTAACCGGGAGCAGAGGTTTAGCCGGGAGAAAAGATCAGGCCGGGAGCAAAGGGCAGGCCGGCGGCAGAGGTTTAAACGGGAGCAGAGGTTTAGACTGGAGAAAGATGGGGCTGGGAGCAAAGGGCGGGCCGGGGGCAGAGGTTTAACCGGGAGCAGAGATTTAGCCGGGAGAAGAGATCAGGCAGGGAGCAAAGGTCTCGCCGGGAGCAGAGGCCAGACCCGCCCAAAAGGTCAGGCCGGAAGAAAAAGGTCGGGCGGAGGAAAAGGTCTGGCCGCGAGCAGAGGTTTGGCCGGGAGAAAAGAACAGGCCGGGAGCAAAGGGCGGGCCGGGGGCAGAGATTTAGCCGGGAGAAAACATCAGGCCAGAAGAAAAGATCAGGCCGGGAGCAAAGGGCGGTCCAGGGGCAGAGGTTTAATCGGGAGCAGAGGTTTAGCCGGGAGAAAAGATCAGGCCGGGAGCAAAGGGCGGGCCGGGGGCAGAGGTTTAGCCAGGAGAAAAGATCCGGTCGGAAGCAAAGGGCGGGCCGGGGGCAGAGGTTTCACCGGGAGAAAAGATCAGGCCGGGAGCAAAGGGCGGGGCGGGAGCAGAGGTTTAGCCGGGAGAAAAAATCAGACCGGGAGCAAAGGGCGGGCCGGGGGCAGAGGTTTAACCGGGAGCAGAGATTTAGCCGGGAGAAGAGATCAGGACGGGAGCAAAGGGCGGGCCAGGGGCAGAGGTTCAACCGGGAGCAGAGGTTTAGCCGGGAGAAAAGATCAGGCCGGGAGCAGAGGTTTGGCCGGGAGAAAAGGTGGGGCCGGGAGAAAAGGTGGGGCCGGGAGAAAAGGTCAGGGTGGGAGCAAAGGTCAGACGCGCAGAAAAGGTTAATCCAGAAGAAAAAAGTCAGGTCGGGAGCACAAGTCAGGGCGGGAGCAGAGGTTTGTCCGGGAGAAAAGATCCGGTCGGAAGCAAAGGGCGGGCCGGGGGCAGAGGTTTGTCCGGGAGCAGAGGTTTAGCCGGGAGAAAAGATCAGGCCGGGAGCAAAGGGCCGGCCGGGGGCAGAGGTTTAGCCAGGAGAAAAGATCAGAACGGGAGCAAAGGGCGGGCCGGGGGCAGAGGTTTAGCCAGGAGAAAAGATCAGACCGGGAGCAAAGGGCGGGCCGGGGGCAGATGTTTAACCGGGAGCAGAGATTTAGCCGGGAGAAGAGATCAGGCCGGGAGCAAAGGGCGGGCCAGGGGCAGAGGTTCAACCGGGAGCAGAGGTTTAGCCGGGAGAAAAGATCAGGCCGGGAGCAGAAGTTTGGCCGGGAGAAAAGGTGAGGCCGGGAGAAAAGGTGGGGCCGGGAGAAAAGGTCAGGGCGGGAGCAAAGGTCAGACGAGCAGAAAAGGTTAATCCAGAAGAAAAAGGTCAGGTCGGGAGCACAAGTCAGGCCGGGAGCAGAGGTTTGCCCGGGAGAAAAGATCCGGTCGGAAGCAAAGGGCGGGCCGGGGGCAGAGGTTTGTCCGGGAGCAGAGGTTTAGCCGGGAGAAAACATCAGGCCGGGAGCAGAGGGCGGGCCGGGGGCAGAGATTTAGCCGGGAGAAAACATCAGGCCGGAAGAAAGGATCAGGCCGGGAGCAAAGGGCGGGCCGGGGGCAGAGGTTTAGCCAGGAGAAAAGATCCGCTCTGAAACAAAGGGCGGTACGGGGGCAGAGGTTTAACCGGGAGAAAAGACCAGGCCGGGAGCAAAGGGCGGGCCGGGAGCAAAGGTCAGGCCCGCTGAAAAGGTTAATCCGGAAGAAAAAGGTAAGGTCGGGAGCACAGGTCAGGCTGGGAGCAGAGGTTTAGCCGGGAGAAAAGATCAGGCCGGGAGCAAAGGGCGGGCCGGGAGCAGAGGTTTAGCCGGGAGAAAACATCAGGCCGGGAGCAAAGGGTGGGCCGGGGCAGAGGTTTAGCCGGGAGAAAAGATCAGGCCGGGAGCAAAGGGCGGGCCGGGGGCAGAGGTTTAACTGGGAGCAGAGGTTTAGCCGGGAGAAAAGATCAGGCCGGGAGCAAAGGGCAGGCCGGGAGCAGAGGTTAGGCCGGGAGCAGAGGTTTAGCCGGGAGAAAAGATCAGGCCGGGAGCAAAGGGAGTTCCCGGGGCAGAGGTTTAACCGGGAGCACAGGTTTAACCGGGAGAAAAGATCAGGCCGGGAGCAAAGGGCGTGCCGGCGCAGAGGTTTAAACCGGGAGCAGAGGTTTAGCCGGGAGAAAAGATCAGGCCGGGAGCAAAGGGCGGGCCGGGGGGCAGAGGTTTAACCGGGAGCTGAGGTTTAGCCGGGAAAAAAGATGGGGCCGGGAGCAAAGGGTGGGCCGGGGTCAGAGGTTTGGCCGGGAGCAGAGGTTTAGCCGGGAGAAAAGATCAGGCCGGGAGCAAAGGGCGGGCCGGGAGCAGAGGTTTAACCGGGAGCAGAGGTTTGGCCGGGAGAAAAGATCGGGCCCGGGGGCAGAGGTTTAAGTGGGAGCAGAGGTTTAGCCGAGAGAAAAGATGGGGCCGGGAGCAAATGGCGGGCTGCGGCCAAAGGTTTAACCGGGACCAGATGTTTAGCCGGGAGAAAACATCAGGCCGGAAGCAAAGGGCGGCCCGGGGGCAGAGGTTTAGCCGGGAGAAGAGATCAGGCCGGGAGCAGAGGGCGGGCCGGGGTCAGAGATTTAGCCGGGAGAAGACATCAGGCCGGAAGAAAGGATCAGGCCGGGAGCAAAGGGCGGGCCGGGGGCAGAGGTTTAACCGGGAGCAAGGTTTAGCCGGGAGAAAAGATCAGGGCCGGGAGCAAAGGGCGGGCCGGGGGCACAGGTTTAACCGGGAGCAGAGGTTTGGCCGGGAGAAAAGATCAGGACGGGAGCAAAGGGAGTGCGGGGGCAGAGGTTTAACTGGGAGCAGAGGTTTAGCCGGGAGAAAAGATCAGGACGGGAGCAAATGGCGGGCCGGGGGCAGAGTTTTAACCGGGAGAAAAGATCCGGGCGGAAGCAAGGGCGGGCCGGGGGCAGAGGTCAGGCCGGGAGAAAACATCAGGCCGGAAGAAAGGATCAGGCCGGGAGCAAAGGGCGGGCCGGGGGCAGAGATTTAGCCGGGAGAAAACATCAGGCGGGAAGAAAGGATCAGGCCGGGAGCAAAGGGTGGGCCCGGGGGCAGAAATTAGCCGGGAGAAAACATCAGGCCGGAAGAAAGGATCAGGCCGGAAGCAAAGGGCGGGCCGGGGGCAGAGATTTAACCGGGAGAAAAGACCAGGCCGGGAGCAAAGGGAGACCCGCAGAAAAGGTGGGGCGGGAGCAGAGGTTTAGCCGGGAGAAAAGATGGGGCTGGGAGCAAATGGCGGGCCGGGGGCAGAGGTTTAGCCAGGAGAAAACATCAGGCCGGGAGCAAAGGGCGGGCCAGGGGCAGAGGTTTAGCCAGGAGAATACATCAGGCCGGGAGCAAAGGGCGGGCCGGCGGCAGAGGTTTAACCGGGAGCAGAGGTTTGTCCGGGAGAAAAGATCAGGCCGGGAGCAAAGGGAGACCCGCAGAAAAGGTGGGGCCGAGAGCCAAGGTCAGGCCCGCAGGAAAGGTTAATCCAGAATAAAAAGGTCAGGTCTGGAGCACAGGTCAGGCCGCGGGGAGAGGTTTAGCCAGGAGAAAACATCAGGCCGGGATCAGAGGGCGGGCCGGGGGCAGAGATTTAGCCGGGAGAAAACATCAGGCCGGAAGAAAAGATCCGGCCAGGAGCAAAGGGCGGGGCGGGGCAGAGGTTTCACTGGGAGAAAAGATCAGGCCGGAAGCAAAGGGCGGGGCGGGGGCAGAGGTTTAGCCAAGAGAAATGATCAGGCCGGGAGCAAAGGGCGGGCCGGGGGCAGAGGTTTAAACGGGAGCAGAGGTTTAGACTGGAGAAAGATGGGGCTGGGAGCAAAGGGCGGGCCGGGGGCAGAGGTTTAACCGGGGAGCAGAGATTTAGCCGGGAGAAGAGATCAGGCAGGGAGCAAAGGTCGCGCCGGGAGCAGAGGCCAGACCCGCCCAAAAGGTCAGGCCGGAAGAAAAAGGTCGGGCGGAGGAAAAGGTCTGGCCGCGAGCAGAGGTTTGGCCGGGAGAAAAGATCAGGCCGGGAGCAAAGGGCGGGCCGGGGGCAGAGATTTAGCCGGGAGAAAACATCAGGCCAGAGAAAGATCAGGGTCGGGAGCAAAGGGCGGTCCGGGGGCAGAGGTTTAACCGGGAGCAGAGGTTTAGCCGGGAGAAAAGATCAGGCCGGGAGCAAAGGGCGGGCCGAGGGCAGAGGTTTAACCGGGAGCAGAGGTTTAGCTGGGAGAAAGATCAGGCCGGGAGCAAAGGGCGGGCCGGGGGCAGAGGTTTAGCCAGGAGAAAAGATCAGGCCGGGAGCAAAGGGCGGGGCGGAGCAGAGGTTTGGCCGGGAGAAAAAATCAGACCGGGAGCAAAGGGCGGGCCGGGGGCAGAGGTTTAACCGGGAGCAGAGATTTAGCCGGGAGAAGAGATCAGGCCGGGAGCAAAGGGCGGGCCAGGGGCAGAGGTTCAACCGGGAGCAGAGGTTTAGCCGGGAGAAAAGATCAGGCCGGAGCGAAGTTTGGCCGGGAGAAAAGGTTGTGGCCGGGAGAAAAGGTGGGGCCGGGAGAAAAGGTCAGGCGGGAGCAAAGGTCAGACGAGCAGAAAAGGTTAATCCAGAAGAAAAAGGTCAGGTCGGGAGCACAAGTCAGGCCGGGAGGAGAGGTTTGTCCGGGAGAAAAGATCCGGTCGGAAGCAAAGGGCGGGCCGGGGGCAGAGGTTTTTCCGGGAGCAGAGGTTTAGCCGGGAGAAAACATCAGGCCGGGAGCAGAGGGCGGGCCGGGGGGCAGAGATTTAGCCGGGAGAAAACATCAGGCCGGAAGAAAGGATCAGGCCGGGAGCAAATGGCGGGCCGGGGGCAGAGGTTTAGCCGGAGAAAAGATCCGCTTCTGAAACAAGGGCGGTACGGGAAGCAGAGGTTTAACCGGGAGAAAAAGACCAGGCCGGGAGCAAAAAGGCGGGCCGGGAGCAAAGGTCTGGCCCGGTGAAAAGGTTAATCCGGAAGAAAAAGGTAAGGTCGGGAGCAGAGTTTAGCCGGAGAAAAAGATCAGGCCGGGAGCAAAGGCGGGCCCGGAGCAGAGGGTAAACCGGGAGCAGAGGTTTAGCCGGGAGAAAACATCAGGCCGGGAGCAAAGGTGGGCCGGGGGCAGAGGTTAGCCAGGAGAAAAGATCAGGCCGGGAGCAAAGGCGGGCCGGGGGCAGAGGTTTAACCGGGAGCAGAGGTTTAGCCGGGAGAAAAGATCAGCCGGGAGCAAAGGGCAGGCTAGCGGCAGAGGTTTAACCGGGAGCAGAGGTTAGGCCGGGAGCAGAGGTTTAGCCGGGAGAAAAGATCAGGCCGGGAGCAAAGGGAGTGCCGGGGGCAGAGGTTTTACCGGGAGCACAGGTTAACCGGGAGAAAAGATCAGGCCAGGAGCAAAGGGCGGGCCGGCGGCAGAGGTTTAACCGGGAGCAGAGGTTTAGCCGGGAGAAAAGACCAGGCCGGGAGCAAAGGGCGGGCCGGGGGCAGAGGTTTAACCGGGAGCATTGGTTTAGCTGGGAAAAAAGATCAGGCAGGAGCAAAGGGAGACCCTCAGAAAAGGTGGGCCGGGAGCAAAGGTCAGGCCGCAGAAAAGGTAAATACAGAAGAAAAAGGTCAGGTCTGGTGCACAGGTCAGGCTGGCGGGCAGAGGTTTAGCAGGAGAAAAGACCAGGCCGGGAGCAAAAGGGCGGGCCGGGAGCAGAGGTTTAGCCGGGAGAAAAGATCAGGCCGGGAGGAAAGGGCGGGCCTTGGGCAGAGGTTTAACCGGGAGCAGTGGTTTAGGCGGGAGAAAATATCAGGCCGGGGAAAAGGGCGCCGGGGGCA